>NC_063333.1:35182236-35262978 GCF_021869965.1 Rhincodon typus | reverse complement strand
AGTCTCTCCAGACTCGGGATCAACCTAGCATACCTCTCCAGATACATCTAATGCCTTTCCTTTGGTCCTCGAGTCAAAGCTTTATACAGTATCCCAGCTGTGATCTAATGGGCCTTGCATAGTTTTTATCAAGACCCTATTTTGATACTCCACCACGTTGAAATAAAAAGGACATTGCTGAAATTGAATGCCAGCTTTCTGTGACTCATGCACAACTCCCAAAACCATGTTTTATCATTTAATATTCAGCTTTTCTATTCTTCTTGCCAAAGTCCATACTTCACATTTTCCCCTATACTACATACCATCTACCAAGTACACGTGCACTCATTTAACCATTCTCGCCAGTTGCCTTTCCGACTATTCTCGTATCAGCCACAAACTTGTAGATAGTACATTCACTTCTCTCATCCAAGGCATTTATACACAAATAATTGTGCCCCAGCACTAAATTGCTGTGGCACTTGTTAGGGACCAGACAAAACCCACTCAAAATACGAGGAAAGCCTAGACCCTAACATTTTCTTATTTTAGAGGTAAGTGTAAGGTGTTGCATTCCAGATACAAATTTGACTAATCAAACTACTCAACTTTAAGCAAGACATTAATGGTAGTGCAAAAACAGACAAAAATTGGTATCTCTATCTCTACCTAAACTACCACTAATTAACTGCTCCAATACAGTGACATCACAAACACACTTTTGGCAAAAGGCAAATTCAGTAAAATAGATTGTCTCACATGCAAATCTAGCAGTAGGAAGAGAATGCCAGCTTTTAGCTGTAACAAAGAGAGGAATAAGAGCTTCCACATCCAGCTTCAAGACCCCAACAGCTGCTGAAAGCTGAAACTAAACATCCTGGTTTTATAGGATCTTGACCCCCACTCATTCATTTGGGCTGCTTCTATTGTTCCAACTTGGTAAAAAGCCAAGGCCTCCAAAGCCATTTACTTTATTGGATATGAGCAGAATGCTTGACACCTGTCTCAACATTTCTTCATTTAAAAAACCAGGACAAAATACAGCCTACCATTTACAGGTTGCCATGCTAAAAACACAACACCCACCCCCACATCTGTCCCAACTTTGTCTATTAGTTAGCCATCTCTCTATCCATGCCAACACCCTGGGCTCTTAAGTAGCCTTAACTGCAACGGACTCTTATTTAACCACTGTTGGAAACCTAAACATATTACATCAACTGGTTCTCCTTGGTCTATTCTGGTTTCCTCATAATAAACCTACCAACTTTGTCAGACACTATTTTTCCTTCATATAGCTATGCTGAATCCACTTAATATAATGCTTTTCTACATGCTCTGCTATTATATCCTTTAAAACAGATTGAAGGCTTTGCTTGTTTTCAGTTCAGAAGAATCAAGGATTCAGTTTAGTTTAGAAATCTGAGATAAGATTTTACAGCAATTTGGAGTCAGAAACAAGTTTTGTTTTCTCTCCTTACAAGAGTACAAGGGAACACTTCTGGCAAAAACATTTAGTTTGAAACTTCCAAATCATGAGATTTTGTTTAAAAATCTAAAGTTATTACAATAAAAGAAACCTTTGGATCTCAATTGTGAGTAAGTTAATAGTGGCAGATTTGGAGAAGACAGTTGGTTCCACAGCCTACAGCAAGGAAATTGTTAGGAGTCAGTCAGGTAAGCAATTTTCATTCCACATTTAAGACTTTCATTCTGAACTACACTCTTTAGATACTTAGATTTTATTTGGTTTTGTGCAATGAATTTTTTGATGAAGAAATTCTGCAGCCTCATGTAGCTGTGTTGCAGTGATTACAACCAACGTGATGGTCTTATTTTTAAAATAAGGAAATTATGCTCTAACAAGCAAGATTTCATTCTGGGAACTTACTTATCTGGCTCATGTTAATAATGGACGAGAACACAAACAGTCAGTCATTCTGCTGCAAATGAAAGTTGAACATCTTTTGCCTGAAATGCAACTATTATCCATCATTACAGAGGTAAATAGCATGCAGTTTAACAAAGTCACTCATTTCTATTCTTCACTGCTAAAGTTTTGCTAACAGATCAAATCTTGAGCCAATTATAGATCAGCTTCATCACTAAAGAACTGCACATCTGAATGATGTTATAACACTAGCATACTTCAGCCTTACTTAAGGTATAAATTATTATATCTAAAAACTAACAGCCAACATTTTAGTATTTATTCAAGTGCAGTAAACATTTAATGATTCCAAAATAAAAGGTTCTCCATTTCCTTTTCTGAGCTGACATGAGGCCAGGTAATCATACACCAATCTCCTACTGACCCATGCATTGATTTGTTGTGAAGATGCCGATAAATACTAATAGCAGAATCTTTAAAACCTCCCAATTTGAATTCGCAAAAGCTTCAGGTCATTCAGATTTCTCGATTTTTGGGTACTCCAGCTATGAATACCATACTTTCACAGCTAGGAACCATTATAATTAGTATGAATTATAGTTTTGCATTACAAAAAATACAGCAATTAATTCAATTAAAATTTAAACAGATTTCAGGATTGATATTGTTAACACTCAATGGTTCAGTAATTTTGGGGATTTTTAGATACTTTTAATCAACCTGTTCAGATGTGTTATGACATGCTTGGAGCAGGCAGGTCTTGAACAAGGGCCTTCTGGCTGAGAGATGGGCAACACCGCTGTACCACAATTCATTTTGGGAAAATTTAAACCTAGAGGCCTCTAAAGATTTGGTAAGCACTTTTGTTGCAGAAAAAAATTCTAAGTAAAAGCAGAAAGTAAGCTTGGCTTATGGATTTAATTGTTTAGATGACTCTCATAAGTCATGAAGGAAATTTATGTATTTTGGAATTGTGCATAAATAGCAAAGGAGGACTGGTATAGTTTGTGTTATAGAGATTTAGTTCAAACGTACCTCCAGTTTGAGGACTATTTTAACCAAATAAATTTTTCCACCTCTCAAAGCAATTGTTTGTCTCAGTTCAGAATGAATGGCCCTTAATTTTCGCTAGTTAAACACGAGTTGGACTAAATTTCCTCCGTTATCCACTCACTATAATCTGCCTTTTTTCCCCCCAACCTATTTGAAGTTCTAATCTTTGGCAAACCTGGCATCCTTCGACTCCAAATTAAGTTTTCAATTTCACTGACTTACAATTGTTGCTTCCCTCCACTTCTAGCTTCATCACTCTTAATTCCACCCCATTTCAGCCCATCTACTGCTCAAACACAGTCATGACTCCATAAACCCAAGGAGATCCACAGTGGCAGATGAAGTTTAATTAATTCACTGGAAGAACAATTGTATTTCTAGATGAATAATTTAAGAGGTAATTGAATTACACAGAAATCACCTAGAGATACTAAGAACTGCCAATGCTGGAGTCAGAGATAACAGTGTGGAGCTGGAGCAGCAGAGCAGGCCAGGCAGAAGAGGAGCAGGAAACTTTCTGAAGAAGGGTCCTGACCCGAAACATCAACTTTCCTGCTCCTGACGCTGCCTGGCCTGCTGCGCTCCTCCAGCTCCACACTGCTATCTTACGTCCATCACCTCCATTCTTGACCATTCAAGTGCTCTCTTAACTGACTGAGGACACACCCTCTAAAATCACCTTACCCAATACATCAGTACCTGCATCCAACAGTTATTCTTGGCTATGCGGTGACCAAAATTGGCTTCTCTTCCATAAATGTATTGTAATTAAAATTCCTTTGACTCCTCATCAGCAGCATGACTTCAACTAACCAAAACCTAAGCTGTGACATTCCTTCAAGCATTTTGCCTTTCCTTTGACTGTGTTTAAAACCTAACTTATTTTTAGTCAACTCTGATATTTCCTAATCTGTCAATTTGTCTCTTGGGCTTCATGAAATGCCTTGGAACATTGTTCTACATAAAAAAAAATTCTGGATTTAAGTTGTTTTATTGTATTCACTGCAAGATTTGATTAGATATTTCTCTTTATAAAAAACGCTTAGTCCTACAAGCAAATCCTCCTCTCCTAAAAGCCTGCAAATGTATAATACTGGATAATTCAGATCCAACAGAAAATCCAATTAACGAATCTTATAATTTTGTCTAACAGTAACAGACCGGAATCAGGCAGACTGAAGAATGAAAAAAAGCATTTGATTTACGTAGTATAACACTGGACACAAAATAATTTCAAGAAGAGTAATTAACTACTTATAATAAACCTAGTATTGTAATAAAAATAACAGATCATTGAGAGTTACCTAATGTTTACAAGTGAAATTTATTGAATATTCAACATTTTCTGCAGCAATTGTAAAGGAAATTGAAAAGTTCTACCAGGGTACTTGAAATATGCCTACCTTTTTGCTGGAATACAGAAAATTAAAAAAAAGGTAGTTGTACAACAAGGCCAGTTTATTTCCAGAAGTTTTCTGAAATTCAACCTGGACTCTAGAGAAACATTTTGCACTTGGGCAGTAAACACCATCTTAAAAGTAACCTCAGAAAACGAAGTAGCTTCGGTTGACTCACTTCTACATCCTTAGGTGATTCTTGCATGACATGGACGGATCAGTTCTTGAGTTACGAAGAACATTCAATACTGTTTAGTGACAGCATGCATAACCTGGCTGTACTATTTGCATTATTAATCTTTGTCATTCTAAATTGTTTTAAATAGAACAGATTTTTCAACCCAATACACTGTACATATCACAAGTTTGCATACAGACTCTGTAGCACAAGACATCAAAAACAATTTTAATAAAGATTCAAAGCCTGAATAATGCTGTATTACATCCTATTTTGAAAATTTTACCTTCACTCCATGACCAACATCATCCAACACTGTGTAGTCTATTGGCTTCCGAATGTATCTGACTGGTCTCTCAACACTGGCTGGCGCTATGATTTTGTGAGTTCTAGACGTGTTTTTGTTGGTAGTCAGAATACCTATCTCCCGACGAGCCACTTTTTCTTTATGGATGTCCACGGTCTAGTTTAAAGAGAGTAAAAATGTTAACATTCCAGTATTGGTATTAGCATTATGAATTCAAGAGTGCCATGTTAATTCTGAACATTTTTCTCCTCTGCATTTATAATCCTCCAAATCCAAATAACTATATTTAATGTTTTCACGTAAAATGTTAGCTTCATTGCAATTCACTAAATCAAGTAAAGCATTTTGTGGTAAATTTTGAAATAAAACATGCAGTCTACTAATGCTAAGTGTAATATTTAGCAGTGCAGAACACATGCATTTCAATCTGCAATTTCACTTGTTCTACGCAGATTCTTAGAATCTAAACCTAATTTATGCACATTAGACAATCATCATTTTTTAACATAACCAAAGCAAAACAGTCAAGTGGCCAAATTACCCACTTGAATTTAGAAATTTTAAAATAGTAATTAAAATTTAAAGTAACATCTGATCATAAATTGTTGATTAAATCTCATTTTCCAAATAAGAGAACACTTTGTTGCTCAATTCCAGTCTGGATAAAGAGGGACTGCTGTTAAAACTAAAAAAAAAGGACTGCTTGCTGGAAGCTGGTAAGTAAGGCAGTTTAAATCATTTCATCAAAATTTATTTCATGTTTATTTTTAACATTCAACAGAAATCAGTTTTGACTCAAATTTCCCTTCTTTAATCAGGGTTTTTTTTCACAAGGTCTGCACTGGAAGAGCAGTTGAAGTTATAGGATTACGAAAAGCAGCTGAAAAATTGTTTTATCTGTAACTGGAGTCAACTAGCACTTCAGAAGTATAAAATGCCAGGCATACCTACATCCATAAGGATTCTTGTGGTGCAGTGGTAGTATCCCTATCTCTGTGCTAGGAGGCCCGGGTTCAGGTCACACTAGCTCCAGAGGTGTGTAATAATATTTTCTAATTCAAGCTATTGAGAAATATCTATAGACAGGCAAACAGAACGCTGGAGATACAGTAAATGCTTTGAGCCAACAAGATTTAACACGTCTTGCAGGAACAATCGTACCAGACTTGACCTGCGGAGATTTTCCAGCATCCATTATATTTTGCTTTTATTTATAAAGCCAGGCAGCACGTGATTTTTGCCATGTGTGCAGCTTCGAACAGAATGCTGAGAGTTTAAGGAAGGGAAAACTGTTCCTTTGCTTATGCTTTTCTCCCCCCAACTTTTTCTACCTCTCGTTTCAAATTACAGTGGTGATAATCAGGTAAGTTGCTACGGTCTATTCTAACTCAAATTTAAAATAGCGTAGGTACCAATTGAAAACTGAAAGAAATAATTAAACAGTTTGTTAAAACAGATGAAGAATGGCAAGACAAGTGATACATCACAACATACAGACATTCTGAATGCCTGTTAGACCATAAAAAAAAGGTTAAGCACTTCCAGCTAGCTTGAGCTGCAGGCACTGGCACAGAGTGGGGTACGTTAAGTGGATGCCTTGTGCCAGGAGACACAATTGATCTGGTCAGTAATCAGGGACAGGACAGTGTGATTGAGAAGGGCAGATAAGGGGACCTAGTGTGGAGAACCTCATGTTTAGAAATGAGACAGGTTGGAGATTCTTTCAGCATGTTTGGATGAGAGCGTGCAGGCTGGATAAGTTTACTGACCATGACACTGGTACAGTAAGCAAAACAGGAAATGTAGCAATAGAAGGGGAAAGTATAGTGAGGGGGACTGAATCTTTACAGGCGTTAGCTGCCTAGCGCTACGGTTTACAATATCTGCTTAGCGCTGGGGGGGAATTTTCAGTGGGAGTGACAGGATCCATTTGTCATGGCCCACGCAGGTAATATTGACAGTGCGAGGAGGTAGGCAACCAATTAAAAAGGCAAAAAAAACTCAATAATTAACTGAGCTATAGTAAAGACAATTTGAGACAGAATCAGAATCCCTGAAGTGTGGAAACAGGCCAATTGGCCCAACAAGTCCACACCACCCCTCCAAACAGCATCCCACCCAGATCCAGCCCCTTAACTTTTCCCTGTAACCCTACATTTCCCATGTCTAGTCCATCTAACATACACACCCCTGCACACTACAGGCAATTTAGCATGGGCAATCTATCTAACCTGCACATTTTTGGACTGAGGGGAAACCGGAGCACCCAGCGGCAACCCAAGCAGACACAGAGAGACAGCATGCAAACTATACACAGACAGTTGCCAGAGGGTGGAATCGAACCCAGGTCCCTGGCACAGTCAGGCAGCAGTGCTAACCTGACCCACCATGCTGCCATGATTACATGGAGACTGGTGTAAGAGAACAGAGTCCTGGTTTGTGGGGAACAGGGCTGGGACCTCAATATTGAAGGATACAGGATATTTAGAAAGAACAGGAAGCTAGCAAAAGGTGGAGAGGAAATAGCATTAGCAAAGTAGTAAGGTCTTAAGTTTATGAAGCCAAACAACAGAATGGTTTGCATCAAAAACGAGAAATGATAAGAGCAAGTAGTTAATGGTGGGAGCGGTGTACAAAGAGAGTATGGAACGCAAAGTGAATAACTGCTTGTCACAAAATATGGTTGTAATCCTGGAGGATTTTAACACTACGTATAAACTGGAAAAAAGCAGAAAGGCAAAGAAAGCCTAGATGAGATGGAGTTTATACAAACGTTTTTGGTGTAGTTTCTTAGAATATCACGTTCTAGAGCCAGACAGCAAGCTATACTGAGGAAGGGTCACCGGAACCAGAACCAAAACCAAAACGTTAACTGATTTTTTTCTTCACAGATGCTGCCAGCCCTGCTGAGCTTTTCCAGCAACTTCTGGTTTGGTTCCCAAACCATACTAGGCCTGCATAAAGAGGTAGGATTAATTCAATTCATGACCTCAGGAGAAGATGCCCCTAGGTTACAGCAATCATAATGTGATGGCAATTTATACTCCGTTTGAAGATTAGGGGAATGGGTCACAGACTAGTACATTGAATTTAAAGGCAATGAGAGCCTGAAAGCATAGCTAGCTAAAGTGAACTGGCAAATTAAGTTGGGGGAATAGGTCAATAGATATTCAGTGAGCATTGTCACATTTATTAAAATCTACAGTATTCAAGCTTGCATTCCCTCAACATGTTGAGGTTGCACCTGAATGGGGTGTTCAAGTCTCGGGAAATGTAGAGTTTAAAACCAAAGTTGATTTGATAACTGTTGTACCTTTGAATCAAGTTTGACACCCTTTAAAAATCTGTCCGCAGATCAGGTCAGCACTTTTGCTCATCCTTAATTGCCTCTCAGACAATGGTGATAAACCACTGGTGATATTCTGCAATCCATGCTATGGCCTATGCTTTCAACACTTAGACCAGTTTATTCTCTCTTCCACCCTTGTCCGTCAGGCAAAAGATATTCACATGAACAGATTCAAGAACAGCTTCTTCCTGTTGTCTAGGATCTCTCTATTCTGCTACCCTGATGCACATTGTACAATCTGCCTGTATAGCACAAAGAACACCACTTTTCACTGAATCTCAATACATGCGACAAAGATAAATCAATCTTGAAAGTCCTCAGTCTTCACTGCTCAAAGATTGCCTATTCTGTTTTCAGGACTAGCCATCCGGCCATAAGTGTGGAGGCACATCCAAAAGTACTGTTCAGAAGGCAGTTTCAGGATTTCGGCCCAGCACCAAGGCAGAAGTGGTGAGAAGGATCCAACTCTGGATAACGTGGGGCTTGGAGGGTAACTTACAAATGATGGGTTTCAAGATTCATGAATCTACTGTCCTCATGCTTCTAGATAGTCGAGGTTGTAGGTTTGTAAATAATCCAACGCTGTTAGTTACCAAGGCAAGTTGCTGCAGTGGTAGATCTGCTAGAAATGAGCACTTATGGTGAAGGAAGCGAATGTTTAAAAGGCAGCAGTTTGGATGGTCAAGTGGGTTTCTCGGTCCTTCACATTATCAAGCTGTCAGACTGTTGCTAGAATTATACCAATTCAGGTAAAGGAAGAGTTTCTATAAACATTCTATGCCTTGTCAATCAGGTCTGTGTGTTGGAACAGGCCTAAAAATTATAGATTTCTCAGCCATGGAAACAAAGCACAGCATCTACCAAATCAAGCAAATGCAGATCACGATACATGCTTCTAAATTCCACAGAATAGAGATGGAATTGACTCATCTTGGCATCACAGGACAACCCACTCTGATCAATCTAGCAAATATCCCAGGATGCAGTCTCAGCAAAGCAGTGTACAGCTCATTTACTTTTGTACTCCAATCCTTTTCAATAAAGGCTATTGGCTCGTTTACTTGCTTGCTGTACCTCCATGTTAACTTAATGCTCCTTGTAAAAGTACTCAATTCCTCTCAACATCTAGAAGTTAACAAACCTTCTAAACTATTCTACTTTTATTACCAAAAATGAACCTCTTGCTTCCACATAATATTCAATCTGCCATACTGTTGCCCATTTGGCCAATCTATATCTCTTCAAAAAAAAGTTTCACATCCTTCTCACATTTATTCTCACCTAGCTTTGCGTTGGCAACACAATTGACACTTTCTAATCCTCAGTCAAATCACTCCTGGATTGAAAGTAACTGATTCCCAGCATTGACAGCACTTCAAAAATTACTGGTCACAAACTTGAAAATGCCCTACTTACCCCAACTCTTTGCTTCTTATCCTCTAACTCTGCTAATATAGTCTCCATAACCCCTTTTATGGATTACCCTTCTTTTTGGGTCTTTTGGAAAGCCAAGTACTTATAGTATGCAGAGCTGGATGAACACAGCAGGCCAAGCAGTGTTCATACAGCTCTGCACCTTGTCGTCTCGGATTTTCCAGCATCTGCAGTTCCTGCTATCTGATATTTATAGTATGCCTCTGGTCTCCCGTCAGACCCAACTCGTTACACCCTCAATGCCAACACTTTTCAGCCACAATTATCACTTCATAAAATCACTGACTTTTTTATGCCATATAAACATTAAATAGCATAATCACTTAACATCCCTATGACTGAATGAGTTTAATAACAGTGCATTGAAAAATGACTATTTCGATTCTAACTATAAGTCAGCCCTTGACCACAAGCAAGAAGTTGAGGAAGTGTCAAACCTTGCATTTTTATTGAAAGTTTCCTGTTTTCACTGCAAAGTGATTCAGATACTTGTAAACATTTTGTACAGTGTTTGGCTTTTCTGTAGATCAAAGAATAACTTGATTACTCCTGTTCTAATAAGAAGTTTATCATTGCTCAGTTAGCAGATTCAGGCATGGAAGCAAGACTAATTTTTCGTGAGAATTTTATGGATTAAGCTTTCAATGACTGTCAACTTGTTTCCTGAACTAGCTCTGTGGCAAATTCTAGTTGTGCATCTACAGAAACACACAGCTAATTTTACACCTGAAATAGAATAACTTTGTCATGCATAGGGTAGAAAACACAATACTTCAGTAGTGACAATTTCTTTTCCTGTATAAAAGGGGTGTCATGCGAATAGGCCTGTGATACACAAGCACTGGTTAACAAAATTCAGTTTATTTCTCAGCACTCCCGACATTGGCGCATCACTAACCAAACCCTTCCACACAGCCTTGCCTGGTATAAGTCGTCCTTGAATGTGCAGATAGGACAGCTTGTGAATTTAATATTGAAATACATTAGAGCAAATAAAAAAGGCTCACTTAATGAAATGAAAACAGTTGGAAAGGTGCAATGAAAAACATACCAAAAAGAGGGGTTAGTTTGTAATATGCATTTACAATTTCAATAATGAAAGCGTCTTCACTTGTATCTATTTATAGCACACTGTAGCTATTGATTTTAGATTTGTTTCTTTCGATTGTTCTGTCCCCACATTTCTACCTTTAGTACTATCAGAGCCCAATTTTAAACTCAAAGTAAGTGGTTAAGTTTGATCATTTAAGTTTCAAAATTAAAGATGGTGTTTGAACCTCATTTTAAGATCTGACAATACAGCTGTGGTTTCAACTTTGCTTCCTCTGCCTCCCTTTCTAAAATTACTGTCAACATGTCTCCTAACTGCAAAACTTGAACACATGCTGTCTTGAATTATTTCCAGACAATTACACACACGTTATGCTGTCTATTTAAAAACTTAAAACATATAAAACCAAAGACCACAATGCATCACTAACTCAAATCATGCCATTGCCCAGATCTGAATTTTTAGTGCTCAGCTGAAAATGCTCCAATGCCTTAAGGTCTCTCAATTATCTCCCCAAACACCACGTCTCACTGGCTCAAAAACCAAAATGCAGGATGAGCCAAGCCAACAAGTAATCCCATCATAAACAACATGTTGGTAAAAACACCAGCAATGTACCACACCCAAGTTCTGAGACAACATGTTTTGCTCAACCAAACATGGGACCAGCTGTCCAAGATTAGACCATCAGAACAATTAACCAAATCTTCCCCCTCAACTCAGCCTAACTCAAAAAAACTTCAGACTTCGGGAGAAACATAAGCATACTGTTTTGCAAATTGGACATTTAAATGGATTATAGCAGAGTTAAAGTATTTAAACAACAATAATTAATTACATTTAAAACGAAGGCAGTTCCCCCCATGCAGTTCTTGGAATCTATCCATAGATAGAGAAAGGTCTTTTCCTGCCACATTAAAACAAAACTGGCAAAATGGGGATTAAATATGAAGTATCATTTATCCCTAAAATTCAAATTCTGATGTAATGCTTCAACAAGTGACCAGATCAGGGTTTAAAACTGAAAAGGGAAGTAGGATTGGAAAGGAGGTCTGTTCTTAAATTTGAAAGCCACCAGGATTAGATAACATTTATTCAAGTATACCAAAAAGGAAGGTAGAAAACATGGAGACACTCTCCAAGCTTTCAGAGACTTGGGAAGGCCAAACAAAAAACTGGTCAGTTACTTGTTTCACTCTTGTTCAAAAAACAGAAGTAACGTTAAGCCCAGCAACTTACAGATCAGTCAGTTTAACTTCACTGGTGGAAAAGCTTTTCAAAAAAGTTTGGATCAAAATTATTAATGCTTGGGCTAACATGGACAATTAAGTGAAAAGATGTGTCATGGCCAAACAGCACAAAGTTGGGTCAGGAGTGGGCCACTTGACCTCAAATCTGCTCTACCATGCAAGAAGATCGTGACTAATTGGACTACGACCTCAACTTCATATTCCTGCCAATCCCCCATGACCTGTGTAAGTCATGAACCTAAGCCTGCCTAAAAAATATTAAAAAGTGACTGCCTATACTAATCCCTGAAGACTCGTAAATTTAAGAAAAAATTCTTACCTTGCCATTAGATAGAAGGCCATTTACTTGTAAACTTAATTCTGGTTGTTCCCATAAAGGGTAACATTCATTCATTATTCACCATCGAATTTTCTTTGAAACTGGTTTGTCTCAATAAAAAAATCAAATAGCAGTGGGAGTAATCTACCCTCTCCTTATATTAAAACTGTCATCACCCAATGCAGCCCATGTATCATGTGATCAAATATTCCAATTGGTTTCTACGTATCATTTTTAAAAAAGACATTTAACTAACTTGCTGGAGTTCTTTTGAAGTAGTAACAGTATTTCAGAGTTAAGTTGTTGATAGCACGACATGGACTTCAAAAAGATGTTCGATCTTAAAAAAAGCTACAAAGACTTGCTGCTGACATTAGAGCTCACGGAATAAAAGAACAGTAGCATCATGGATACAAAGCTGGTTGAGTGATGGGACAGTAAAAATGTAAACAGTGAGATGATTATTCTTAAGATTAAAAAGGAATGTTTGTAGTTGGACATCATGCCACTTAGGTGATACGGTGGCTCAGTGGTTAGCACTGCTGCCTCAGTGTCACGGACACAAGTTCGATTCCAGCCTCGGGTAACTGTGTGGAGTTTGCGCATTCTCCCCGTCTGTGCAGGTTTCCTCCAAGTAGCACAGTTTCCTCCATCAGTCCAAAAATGTACAGATTAAGTGAATTGGCCGTGCTAAAGTGCCCCACAGTAGCCAGGCTAGGTCAGTCAGCCATGGGAAATGCGGGTTATGGGGATAGGGTCGGGGCAGGAAGGTCACTGCAGGAATTCTATGATTCTAAGTCACATTGAAGAACACCCAGCTGTTTTTCAACACCACTGTTAACCTGTCAATGACTGCAAAGTTTAACAGAAAATAAGCATCAGGAAGACTGTAGTGGAGACAGAGCACCAAGGCCTCAAGCTCTGGTCCATATGTATGGCCTTCATCTCTTTTCAGTTCAATTGTCTATGAAGCTAAAATCCTCAGCCATTCCTCATCAATTTGTTCTAAAAAAACTCAGCATAAATTTAGTTACATCAAGTCCCACTTACCCATCATTTACATACAATATCCTTGACTGCCTCACATGAAAGCATCTTTCCAAAATTTCCATGCACATTTTCAAAAACTGCCACAACAGTAACTGCCCCCTCCCCATTTTCCTCCAGTTGACAAACCTAAAGTCATCTCCATTCATCTAATCAAAGCCACTTCAGCTTGCCCAATATTAATTCATCCATCACTGGTGGTTGTGCCTTCAGGTCCCCTGGCAGACCTCGAATTCCCTTCCTCAAACTCTCCACCCATCTTTCCTAGGTCACTCAAAAATTAACCGAGACCAAAACTGGCTATTTGACCTAACATCACTTTGTAGCACAGTATAAAATTGTGCTAAAAAAAAAAAAAAAAAAAAAAAAAAAAAAAAAAAACTGTATTTATATACCTTTTCAATTCTAAGTAGATGACTTAATCCTTGACCAAAATGACCATTTGGTACAATTCTTCCCTTTTACTTAGAATGACAATGACAATGAGATGTTAATTTGGGATGAAGGGCTTGTCTTGAGGAGCAGTTGAGAACTTTGGATCTGTACTCAAAAGAAGTTCAGAAGGATTTTGGGGACGGGGGTGGAAATCTCATTGAAATTTACAGAATATATAGAGTCATTGGTCATACAGTATGGAAGCAGACCCTTCAGTCCAATTCATCTATGCCGACCAGACATCACAATCCAACCTCATCCCATTTGCCACCATTTATCCATATCCAACAAAACCCTTCTTATTCAGTTAGCCACCCAGATGCCATTTAAATGTTGTAACTGTATCCACCTCTGCCGCTTCCTCTAGCGGCTAGTTGCATAGATGCACCACCCTCTGCGTGAAGTAGTTATCAGTAGTTCCTTTTCACATCTTCCCCCTCTCACCTTAAACCTAGGCCTCTGGTTTTGGACTGCCCCACCCTAGGTAAGAGAGCTTGGTCATTCACCCTAAACATGCTCCTCACGATTTTATAAACCTCTAAGGTCACCCCTCAGCCTCCTATGCTGCAGGGAAAAAGCCCCAGTCTATTCTTCTCCCTATAGCTCAAACCCTCCAAACCTGGCAACATCCTTGTACATCTTTTCTGAACCCTCTCAATCTTAACATCTTTCCTACAACGGGGAGAACAGAATTGAACACAGTAATCTAAAAGTGGCCTCACCAATATCCTGTACAATTACAGTATGTGCCTATTAAATGCATTCTGAAGGAGGGTCACTGGACTCAAAACATGGAGTCTGCTTTCTCTTCACAGCTGCTGACAGACCTGCTGTGTTTCTCCAGCAACTTTTGTTTCAGTATGTGCTTATTATATCTACAAATAAAACCATGACTGCTTAGACACTAACATCAAAATGAAATCTATTAGAACCACACCACAATACAATGTCAGAATGAAATTACTTACAGGTACTGCTGGTAGGATTAAAGGGCGATTTAATGCTTCCACGCTTCTACCAAACTCTGGATAAAAATCTGAAGCATTTAAACTTCATGAATTCTGCAGCCAATAATGCACTCAAGAAATGAGTTACCAGTGATTCGGCTACCAAACAAAGCCACAATAGTATATAAAAAAAATAGAAAGACTTCAAATAATCTCTTGAGCTCGGCCAATAAGGTAAACGCTCCCGAAGTTTCAGGCTGAAATTTCCAAGGGAAAGTTAAACATTTTAATTAAATGAGGCATAGTTCAGCTGGAATTGAAGGGGCAGGATTCCTGCAAATGAACCTTTTATTTATTTTTCACAGGATGCGAACATCACTGGCCAGCATTTACTCCCTATACCAATTGTCCAAAAAGTTGCGGTGAGCAACCCTCAAATAACTAATCTATAATGGAGGGAGCTCCAGGAGTTTCACCCAGAAACAGTGGAAAAGAATGAATATTGTTTCCAAGTCAGGCCAGTGAGTGGCTTGAAAGGGAATTTGCAGCTGGAGATGTTTGTGTATCTGTTGCCCTGGTCCTTTCAAGTAATGGAAAGTGCCCGAGTTGCTGCATTTAGTAGACAATATTTGCTAAATTTAAGTCATATTACACTAACAAACACATACCAAATAGGATCAAAATAAAAAAGACACTTCACCAGACATAAATCACCCCAAAATTCTGAATTAATATTGATTTTTAAACTCGTCAATATACTAAAGGTAGCACAAGATCAAACAGAAGCAAACAATTTTTATTCCACTGTCTTGAAGATACCCCAAAATCCTTTACAGCTAATCAAGTATTTATGAAACGCAATCATTTGCTTTGACAGCAACTATGCAAACCACTTGCATACAGCAAACAAATCTGGAAGTGGGGGGGGCACGCTATTCCCACCACGCCCCCCCCGCCATCTAGGGTCATTGAAACAAGCAACATTGATCCAATATCCAAATAGTGACAGGAGACCTTGAACATCCATCTGAACAGGTAAAGGTCTGAATCCATTCGACTGCTGTATCACAGTGCAGACAAATCCTTCAGTTGAAAGCAACCATTGACCCTTTAAGTGTCAGCTTTGAAAATAGGCACTACAGTACAAACAATAATGAATTCTCATTAATGCACTCATTTTGTCAGAAAGTTAGGAGCATTTTTATTAGTCAATAACTTTATCCACAAGGTAAAGGTGTTGCACATAAATATATTGTATATAAATAAAGGAATATTAAATTGAGTTTTGGAATTACACACTATTGTCTGGAAAATGGGTAGCAGTTTGCATAATAGCTTGTTCAATGGCATGAAGTTATTGTCTTTTTTCATGACATGGTATGCCAGACCTGGTGAAAAAAGTGATGAAAGGTACTGTTTTAAAGGAGTGCAATGTTTTAAGTCAATGTAGACTAACAAGGCTATTTTAAATTTAAAAATAAAACCACTAACGGGCGATGTTTTCCAACCATCCAGAGCCACTAACCACAAGTCCTATAGCAATCTGCCTTGTTAAAAGCTGATGAGTACATAAGAACCCCCAAAATACATTTCAGCACTTACAGATTAAGAGCAGCTCGTGTATTTCAACCTTACTACATATTATCCAAACAAGACAGCCATCAAAACAAGACTACAATCTAACTGTAACTTAAGTCATTTCTCAGCAAAAATCAACTGCCAAGCAAAATGACACTACGTTCTAGTTCTCGGTCTCTGATTTTATACCCTGCTGAAGCTTTAAACAAGATCTGAAAAACTAAAATTTAACGCAAAGTCACCAAAATACTTCAACCACTACCAGTAAACACCACTGAAAAAGTTTTTTAAAGTTTTAAAATTTAAAGAACACCAAGTCACTTCATACAATTGCTTCAGCCAAAATGGAAAAACAGAACCAGAAAATTTAATGCCACTACATTCAACTTGAATTGGAATCCTAACAGCAGTTCCAGAACAGTTTTAAAACAGTACGATAGCTTGATGCAACACCTAATTAAACTCCACTTTGATATTAATTCAAGGCTTAGCTACGGTCCTGTACAAATGAATGCCAGTTTCCTTCAGTGAATTGTTTTGAAGAAACAGAATACCTTGGCTGTATCAGCTTACATGGTTAAATGAAACACTGCACCAAATAGTACAACTAAAAAGCTGCGGTTGGTTCGCTTGCCAAGCTGGTCCAATATTTCACAGACGTTTCATTATCCTGCTGGGTAACATCACTGCAGTCTCCGATGAAGCGCTGTTGTGTTTTCCCACCTGGTATTTAAACTCTGGGGTCCGCTGGATTTGATTACCTCATTTCTGGTTTTCCTTCACAGTGGTATATATAGAGTCTAGTTCTGTTTTTGTTGATGGCCTCCTTGGAGGAGAACCAGGCCTCTAGGAATTCCCATGCTTGTCTCAGTTTGGCCAGTCCTAGGATCCCAGTGTTGTCCCAACCAAACTAGTGGTTCTCCTTATCTGTGTGAATGGAGATGAGTGATAATTGGTCATGTCTTTTTGTTGCTAGTTGTGTTCATGTACTCGTGACTAATTTTCTTCCTGTCTGTCCAATGTAATGTTTGTCGCAGTCCTTGCATGCAATCTTGTATATCACGTTGGTTCTATCCATAGTGGGTAAGGGGTTGGAGTTAGCAGTTGGCATAAGGTTGACATGGGTTCGTGTGCTACTCTGATGCCCAATGGTCGTAGGAGTCTTGTAGTGAGTTTGGATATGTACTTGATGTACAGTAGCACGACAAGTGTGTTAGGGCATGCAGTATCTTCCTGCTGTTGCTCATTACTCACTCATCTCTATTCAGACTGCTACTACAGTCTGGTGGTAAGACATCCCAAGGCCATCAGATTGTACCTTCTCGACATGCTGAAGGTGAGATCTTAAGAGCGTTGGAGAATCACCTGACGTCATGACATTGGAACCTGCCTACCCCATTCCAGCTGCTCCAAAACACAGGTAAGATGGGGTGATTCAGTTGGTCAGAGCGCATTCTGGAGGCAGTTCGATGCAGCTCCACTTCCCAACATGTACAACACCTTCAATATAATATAAAATACCCAAAAAGAGTTTCAAGGAGGTGTTTTCAAATGAATTCTAACTCCACACCACTTAAGATAACCTTACAGGTGACTGAAATTTCAGTCAAAAGGTTTTGTGAAGCATCTTCAAAAAAGGGGAGAAGTTGAAGGAAGAAATTCCAGAGCTTGGCCCTAGGCAGCAGGTTAGCCCAATGATCAAGTAAAATCAGTAATTTTTAAATGGGGAAAGCACAAAGATTTCAGGAGGATTACATTGCCAATGAAGTTGCAGGGATAGGGTGAGAACAATGCCCAGACAGACAGACAGTCTTTAGCCACAGGACTAGTTTCTTTTTTTAATACCTTTCTGGGCCAGGAAGCAAGTGTTATCTGATGCATAAAAGGAAGCCACCCGCTTTTGCATGAATAAAAGGACCATGCCCTGACTAATTAGAGTCTCCATCACCTGGCTCATCTACATAGCCAACAAATAGCCCACTACAGATGAGGTAATTCAGTCGCATGGACTCTCTGCCCCCCTTTCTTGGCCCAGAAAGAGAAGCAGCTAATCTGAAAGGTGTATTTAGGTCAACTTTTCCTTTAGCCTGAGCAGTTGACTCTCCCAGACCTTTCACTCTTCACATTCCTATCATGTGGATTCCAGAACTGCTCACAACATTCTAGTTGTGACTTAACCAACTTTTTTTTTTAAAAAATACAGCTCCAGCATCACCTCCCTGCTCTTAAATTATGTCCCAGTTAGTAAAAGAATGTATCCCATATGCCTTAACCACTATCTACCTAGGGAGCAGAGGGATACAGATCCTTGGAAAATAGAGGATCTGGATCGGCACAGGCTTGGAGGGCCGAAGGGCCTGTTCCTGTGCTGTAATTTTCTTTGTTCTTTGTACCTGTTGCACTACACTAAGGGACTGGCAACATGCACTCAAAAGGTCCTCTGAACCTCAATGGTTCCCAGGGTCCTAGTGTTAATGTATTCCATTGCCTTGTTTGTTCTCCAAGTGTATTCCTTCACACTTATCCAGATTTCACTCCATTTGCCACGAATCAGCTCGTCTATGTCTCCCTGTAATCTAAGGCAATTCTCCTCTATTTACCACCCCACCAATTTTTATATCATTGGCAAACTTATTGAACAATTCTTCTATTTTCAAGTCTAACTTGTTTGTGTACAAAACCAAGAATAGCAAGGGCCCCAACACTAATATCTGCAGATCTCCACAAGACACAGGCTTCCAGGCACTAAAACACACCTTGACCATCATCCCTTTGCTTCCTGGCTACTCAGCCAATTCGCCAAATTTCCTCAGATCCCATGTACTCTTACCTTTGTTAACAGTCTCCCATGTGAGACCCTAAAAGCCTTGCTGAATTCCAAGTAGACGACATGGAATGCATTGCCCAATTCACACATCTGGTTACATCTCTGAAAAATTCAAATTGTCACAATGATACCCCTTAAAACCATCTAACTACTCTGGATTTAAATCACTACCTCTCCAACTGCATCCCTCAGAATTGCTTTAATAGTTTCCACACCACTGAGGTTTGACTGCCCTGTAGTTTCCTGGTTTATCCCTTTCACTCTTCTTGAGCAAGAATGGCGTGAATTCCTCCACAGGCGCTGGCAGAATGGAAGTTTTCCAACACTTTCTGCTCTCTGAAGTGGTCAAGTCCTTGAATTCAAAGGCCAATAGGAATAGGGAAGTACTGGCCTTGCTGGCGACACGCAGATCAGAGAGAACGTTGCACGTAATCCACAACATATGAGGTTTGGCACATTTCTTATAAAAGATTACATTTGGGGTCAAAGTAATAAAGTAGAATAAGAAAAACGTTTAAGATGAATACACAAGAATGACAGCATAGAAAGCATTCAGCATGGAACTTCCCAGAAGTGAGTCAGAATTTGGGATGGAAAGTTGAGACACAACTATTACCATGAAGTTCCCACAGAGTGAACAGCTGCAAGGCAGCTTTAAATCCCAACTTGTTTTAAACTCTGGACGTGGTCTACATGACTTCCTGTTGGCCTAGTTCATGCTTCAGGAAAAATGCTTGACCTTGCATGCAGTTCAAAACTGCTAACAAAATCTCCAATCTACACCCCATAAATCCACTCCCCATTCTTGCCCTCAGCCCTGCCTCCTTTCACAGGTCTACAACATTCAGTTCTCAGATCCTCCAGCCTTAAAGAGAGTTCTGGTGGAATGAAGTTTGACAGCCCAATTTAAGTCCCAATAGCACATGAACTTCAATCACTAGAATCAATGCCATGGTTAAACTATTTCTACATGTGCACAGAACAATACAAGTGGACTTTTGCATCCTGTTCAACTTCAAACTTCAAATCCAACAGTGCCAACGCCACCTTCCACCTCTGAACACTGCTTCAGAAAACAAAGCTATAACAAAGCATTTCACTTTTCACTTCATTTTTAAATGCAGTCAAATTCTCCTTAAATCAGGTCTCACCACTGCTATTTAACTTCGACAATTCAACTAGATGAAGATTACACGCAATATAGCATGACTTTCCACCTCAACAAAACCACCTTTATGAACAAACATCTTCGGCTGTTTTTATCCTGTAGCTCAGCATCAGTAATAGCATAACTGCATTATCTTACACCTGCATCAGCCAGGTCCCCATTTGCACTTGGTCTTAACGCTAGTCTTTACTCCAATGGTAATTAGGTCTGCAGCAAAGGCCTTGTGAACTTATAAACACACACATCCAAACTTTACACTGACTTCAGTGGTGTTATAGGTTATACCCATATATTGTACATTGGTGGGTAACTAGGCACAGTTTCATTACACTCCCGTAACTGCACATTTACCAACTCAAATGGGAAGTAGCAAAAGGATGCACAAGTTCAGATGTAGCACACGTAGTACTCTTAAAAGATTTCAACCACTGAACAGTGCTCAATACAGTACCCTCCACAACATTTAACACTGGCTCATGGCAATTTGCACACATCTGCATAGTAATGGCAATGTTCACCAAATTACAATACAGCAGCAGTGTTAGTGGCCAACAGCGTACATGAGTCAGGTTCACCGATCATTCACGCTTCAGGTCAACAATAGTTGCAATTCTCAGATTAAAAATTATACCCTTGTGGTTGATTGGATTGGTATCCTTCCATTTGCAAGAGATAGTAGGTTTGCAGTCCAAAGTCAGCTGCTGTAGAGCCAATTCAGGAAAGGCAAAATTCACACAAGTTCTACACATTAAGTTGTCCGTTGGCGGTGGTGTAGGATGGTCTTTGCAAATACTTCCTCACGTATATTGGCAATACACCCATCATATAGTGAGGCTCTGGCACAATTTAACCACAACATTTAGATTTGTTAATGGCACATGGTATTGCCAGGCAGTCTCAAAAGAAAACAAACAAACAATGCTTAGCAACTCCTACTATTTCACTAAAAAATTAAGTAAAATTAAAAGCTACAGTGATCTAGAAACAGTCTGCTTCATAGAACTAAACACCATTACCTATGAGATTCAGGGGGTACAATGATACGAAGTCACAAGTGAACACAACTGCTCTCCTACTCCATTCAGACTGGTTTCAAAGTAAGCATCCTGCATCTTGGTTACAAATTGCTGCTGGAATAAATATCCAGAACCAGTTGATCCAACATTTAAAAATCCACATTGAAGTAAAAATATAGTAGCGATATTAGTCAGTTCAAAACACATTAAAAATTTTATCTTTGCAGTGAGCCAAAAATGTTGAACTTTGGCAACCTTGGGATGTTCAAAACACCAGCCAAATAGTATTTTGTCAATAATTTTTCCCTTCAGATATTCTCCCCATCCACCCCCACTATAAAAGAGTTGGATATCTCAAGAGATTTTTATAAAAAGTCTTCCCTTGAAAGAAATGTAACGCGCTTTCAAAATCTTGCTGCATTAAATAACCCCTGCAGAGTTGGAAACCAATTCACACCACCACATCCAAATGATTTGACGACAACTATACCGGAACGCTAGAACCAGCAATACAACATAAAACATTTCCTGGCTCCTAAAACTCACATTAGGTATGGCATTCTGTTTACCATTTCACTGTAGACAAGGCACATACTAAGTTTAAAAGGCACTCAATTTGGAAATCACACTGGAATAATTGAAAGAGATTTACTGCTTAAGATATGCTATCCTACACCATAGGTTAAAAAGTCTCAAGTCACAAGTTACAGTTGTGCACTACAAAAATCAATTAGTGTAATATTTTTGGTCATCAGGTTTTTGCTTGCCTGCTGATGGAAAGAAGTAGTTCAATCGGTATTTCCTGGACTACAGTTCAAGTCTTTTCCTGGGAAAGTAGAAGATAATGGGATCAGAAAGGAAGCATATAGTAAGTAATTTATGCATGGAAGAGGCAAAGAGGAGAACTTGCATCAATCACAATTTTATTGGCAAAGAAAGCAAAAAATGGAAGCTTTCCTTAAAATTTAGCAACTTACTGTTTAAAAAATTAAACTTCCTGAACTTTGTAAACAAATTTAGTAAAGTTCAGCACAGTGCAAGCAGCATCATTCAACATTTCACGAAATATTAAATACCAGAGACATTCCAATCTACTTTTTAGTTCAACATTTCCTAGATCAAATTAGAAGATTACTTATTTGCTTGATGTTATACCAAGTTTTGAAGTGAGCAAGGTAACCAAGTTACTCCTTACCAATATTCAGAAATCACTGCTGAAAATTAAATGTGACGACAGGATCAGGTTCAGTCAATCCACCATCAACTGCCTGACTGAGAAATGAAGAATGGCCATTTAGACAAGGTACCAGAGGGCTACTACGAAAATCATTCCCCAGCAGGAGTCACAGCAACAGGACAGAAATAATAAATTCACAGTAGTACATCGGTGAAATCTTGTATTTGAAAGTTAAAAGGTTGAGAACTAAATCAAGTATTACATAAAAGACTGAGCAAATATAAAATCTATGCTATGTCATGCATTAATCTGAAGTTCAAAAGTCACTGAAATACTTCGGTTTTTACAATTTCACCGACCATTCATGAAGTTCACTAGTAGGTCTTCAAAAAAAATAAGTCCAGTCACGTTCATCAAGGACAGCAAACACAGCTCCTCCAGAAAGTAAAATTGAGTGTATTCTTTTCTAGCTGACCATTCTTTACCTTCTTATTGCCAGTACTTAACACCTCTTATCTAGCAGCAAGCACTTCTAAACAAAATCTGATGATCTCATACCAAAGCCACACTTCTAGTTAGTACAGTCAAAAGTTACTGCACATAAATTAGTCATACTGACTCTCCACAACGTCAGGGCACCCAGGCCGAGGTGCTCTCAAAAGGGTTGTGAACGCTTTTCCAAAAATAAAAACACTGAGTCAAAGATATTCAGAATGGATTTGCAGAAGACCAGTATAATTTAACTTTACATTTGAGGAATAAAAAGTGCATGGATTAAAGAGATGAGCTAGGTGACAATTTTCTTTCTGAACATTCATGAAATGAGCGTCACTGGCTAGGCCAGCTTTTATTGTTCATCTCCAATTGTCTTTCAGAAGGTAGTGGTGGTGAAACATTCTCAACTCAGTCATACAGCATGGAAACAGACCCTTCGGTCCAACTCGTCCAATGCCAACCAACTTTCCCAAACTAAACGAGTTCCACATGCCTACATTTTGCCCATGTCCCTCTAAACCTTTGTTCATATGCCTGTCCAAATACTTGTAAAATGTTGTAAAAGTACCCGCATCTAATGCTTCCTCTGGCAGTTTATTCTACATATGAACCAGCTACATGGAAATGTTGTCCCTCAAATCCCTCAAAATCTTTCTCCTTGTACCTTAAACCTATGCCTTCTGGAGGTTGTTGACTTGCTCATCAAGCTGGCTTGTTCTCATTCAGACATGTCCCCTAGCATGGTGACAATCAGTGGAGCTCTCAATGAAGCAATGTTATTCTACTCCACTTAGAACTTATAAGTGTCTCGTCAGTGTTTGAGAGTACTGTCGTTTCCAGTTTTGATCTGTATGGGTTTGTATATAGGGTCCAATTCAGTTTGTTGATTGCATCATGGGTGGAGAACCATGCCTCTAGGAATTCCTATGCATGTCTATGCTTGGCTTGGGCTACTATGGTTACCTTGCCCCAGTTAAATTGATGGCCTCCATTATCTAAGTGTACCAATATTAAGGACAGTTAGTCATGCCATTTTGCTGCTTGCTGACGTTCATATATTTCAATGGCTAGTTTCCTTCCTGTCTGTCCGACAATGTTTGCTACAGTCACTGCATGGTATTTTGTAAACCATGTTGGTTCTGCATGTCGTGGGAATGGGGTCTTTAATCCTCGTAAGTGTTTGCTGTAGAGTGGCAGTGGGCTACCATGATTCCTAGTGGTCTCCGGCGTCTTGTTGTCAGTTTCGATATGTTCTTGATGTGGCCAGTGTTAGGGCATACTGTTGTTGGCTGTTTAGCAGGCATCTGCGGATGAAGTTGCGGGGATATCCGTTTATAGTGAGGATCTTGTGTAGGTGCTTTTCCTTTTTCCTGCATAGCTCTGCAGTGTTGCAGTGTGTCCCTGGCCCGCTTATATAGTGTCATAATGCAGCTTTGTTTGGTGGTGGTGGAGGAAGAGAGAAGAGAGACAGTGTCTGCTTTGTGTACTTTAGGAAGTCCACAGCAGCAGGGGGTGCTTGTGCCTTCTGGTTTCATTCTCATTTAGTCCATCTTTGTTATCTGCCCTGCATCCTTTAGTCTCTTCAGTGTCTGGGTGATCCTATTACCTAGCTGCAGTGTTGGGTCAATTGCCACCTGTTGGCAAGTAGTTGTATCTGCAAGCAATGCCTGTGCTTTCTTAACATAAACAAGAAGGTGCAGGGCTGGATGAACACAGCAGGCCAAGCAGCATCATAGGAGCAGAAAGGCTGACGTTTCGGGCCTAGACCCCTCATCAGAAAAGGGGGAGGGGAAGGGGGTTCTGAAATAAATAGGGAGAGAGGGGGAGGCGGATAGAAGAGGGATAGAGGAGAGGAAGCCTTGTTGTCTCGGATTCTCCAGCATCTGCAGTTCCTACTATCTCTCTTTAACATAGTCTGGTTTGTTCATAATGACAGTCATGGGTCTTTTGTCTGCTAGTAGGATTATGATGTTCTGGTCAAGCTACAGATCTTTGCATTTAAAAACACCTGTAGTCTTCTAGTTTTGAACTCCCTTATCCTACAGAAAGGACCTTCTCTATTCAACTTATCTAGGCTCCTCATGATTTTATAAACCTCCAAGGTCACCCCTTAACCTGTGATCCAGTGAAAAAAGTCCCAGCCTCTCCTTCAAACTCAAACCCTCCAGTCCTGGTAACATGCTTATAATTCTTTTCTGAACCCTGTCCAATTTAATATTATCCTTCTTTTAGCAGGGCAACCAGAACTGTACATACTACACAAAAACAGGCCTCACCAGCACAGTGTACAACTTCAACATGAAATCTGAACTCCTATACTCAAAAAGGAGTGAGCAAAGAAGACGTGCATGCTAAATGCCTTCTTAACCACTCAAAGTTGCATCACAGGTAGACAAAGAACTACGTACCCAAACCCATAAGCCTGTTTAGCAACACTACCCAGGGCCCTACTATTAACTGTACAAGACCTGCACTTAACACCTGACATTTATTCATATTAAATTCTATCTGCCACTCCTCAGCCCACTGGCCCAATTGATCAAGATCCCTTTGTAATCTTTCATAACCTTCAATCTCCATTATACTACCAATTTTGGTATCATCTACAAAAACTTACTAACCATGTTTCCTAAATTCTCATCCAAATTGTTTATATAAGTGACAAACAGTGGACCCAGCACCAATCCCTGCTAAATAGTGCTGGTCACAGGCCTCCAGTCTGAAAGAACAATGCTCCACCATCACGGTCTCCTACCAGCAAGCCAAGTTTGTATCAGTTGGCAAGTTCTCCCTGAATCCCATGTGATCTAACTTTACTATGATGTGGTGGTGCCAGTGTTGGACTGAGGTGGACAAAGTCAGAAGTCAAGCAACACCAGGTTATAGTCCAACATCTGACTTTCACCTGACGAAGGAACAGTGCTCCAAAAGCTGGAGATTTCAAACAAACCTGTTGGGCTACAACCTAGTGTCATGTGACTTGACTAACTTTACTAATCAGTCTATCATGTGGAACCTTGTCAAAGACTTTAGCAAACTCCACGTAGACAACATCTACCGCTCCGTCCTTACCTATCTTCTTGGTTACATTCTCAAAAAAAATCCAATCAGGTTTGAGAGACATGATTTCACATGCCCAAAACCATGCCAACTATCCCTAATCTGTCCTTGCCTCTCCAAATGCATGCAAATCCTCTCAAAACCCCCCCTCAACAACTTACCTACTACGGACATCAGATTCAACGGTCTATATTTCCCAGGTCTCTCCTTACAGTCTATGAATGGCACAACATTAGCCACTGTCCAGTCCTTCAGCACCTCACCTGTGGCTTTAGGTAATACATCTGTTAGGGGTTGTGCAATTTCTTCCCTAACTTCCCACAAAGTCCTGGAAAACATGACGACCAGGTACCAGAGATTTATCCAGCTTTGTTTATTTTTAAAAAAGCTCTAGCATCTCTTCTCAAATGTGGACTGTATTCAATACAGCAATATTTATTTCCCCGAGTTCCTTCACCTCCATGTCTTTCTCCACAGTGAAAACTGACGCAAAATATTTGTTTAGAATCTCTCACTTCCACAGACAACCTAACTGATCTTTAACAGGGCTCTATTCTCTCCCTCGTTATCTCTTTTGTTCTTAATGTATTTGTAGAATCTCTCTGGATTATCCTTAATCCTCAGAAAAGGCATGTCAAATCCCTTTTTGCCCTCAATTGCCCTCTTGAGAATGCCACTACACACGTTATACTCTTCAAGAAATTCGCTTGATCCCAGCTGTCTTTACCTGACATATGCCTCCTCCTTATTCTGGAGGAGAACACCGGTATTCATCCATTGGTCCGTCCTCTAACCAGCCTTAGCCTTTACTCTAACAGGAACATGATGCCTGAGTTCTCATTATCTCACTTTTGAAGTTTACAAATTTTCCCCAGCAGTTTGACAGAAATGAAACAGCAAATAAAATTAAGAGCCAACTATACTGTTGTGGGTCTGCAATCATATGCTAAAATCAGACCAGGGTAAGAAAACAAACAGATTTAAATTTTCTACAGTACTGTGAACCAGAAGGGTTTCTTTCAAAAATAAAAAAGAAACTAAATTTTAGTTCCATACTAACCAATAGTGTGGCTGGTGAGAGATTTATTAATTTATTGAATTCAAACTCTGCAAATTGCCATGCTGGCATATGGATTTGGGCGTCCAAGAGGATCAGCCAGAGTCTGTGGATCTCCAGTCCGTAACAAATCACAATACTAGCATTTGCTCAAGACACCCAAGCGTCTTGATGCCAAAATTGCAACACTACACTTTCTGTATCCACCATGTGGTAAGAAGCAGGTTCTGATAATGTAGAGCTAAATGGGTATTTGTTAGATGGTCACTGATGCGCTTAAATAGCCTTTTTCTATACCAATAACAGAAATATTACAGTTCTAGTACCCAAGATACAAGACTGGTTTCAAGGCACAAATATCGCATGAAAATTAAGCATGAAGACGGAGGAGGCTTGCAAACTTGATATTTCAAAAAAAGGGGTAAATAATAAAGCAATTTCTATTAGTTGAGCAAAGATCACTGGAACATAAATTTAATCTGAAAAGATTAAGATAGGTAGCTCCAGCTAAAAATAGTACAGAACTTCCTGGTCATTTTCTGCACCAGGCCCTGAAATTCATCACCTTGCCCTATTCACAATCATATGTGCCTAGGCCATAAGTTCTGTGCTATGCATGAACTCGCCTCCATTTCCAACAATGGACTGAAAAGGACCACAAAAATTAGTTATTTTAGCAGTTTATTTCTTTAAAAACTACCTTCTACAAAAATGTTAGAGAGTGTAAGGGGAAGTTGGGAAGGAGGTGGAGGGGGAAAAACAGGTAGGGAGGAAAAGGAGAAGGGGGGATTGGTGGTGCGAGAGAGCTTGCTCTCAGTAGAGGTGACCTATTTTCTGCTATTAGTATCTACCAGTAACTCCCACGCTCCTCTCTTCTACCACTCCCTTTGCCTTTTGCCCTGGACACTTATCAGTTGAAACTGCTCCTCTTCCTTTCCATCCCCTCTGTATTTTACAGCAAAAATAGTGCCCTTCAGTTTCAAAATGTTCAGGCTCAACTCAATGTTCACTAATTCTTTCTCTCCCCACAGAGACTGCCAGACCTGCAGAGTTTCTCCAGCACTTCACATATTTCACCAGAGAGCACATGTCCAGTACAAATTGCTCAAAAATTCTTTTATAGCACAATGCAGATCATTGGGAGGTCCAGGTTCTAACTCCTTCAAAAAAGGAGGGAAGCATGGCAAAATTAAGTTTATTCACAGAACACAAATAAGGCACATTATTTTGAAAAAGAATTAATTCACATACAAGGTATGCAAGAGTTTGTAAAATTGTCACAGCATTCCTTGCAGAAAGTAGGACACTGGAGTACATTTTAACATTTATTCTCTACATATTCAATACTCATCCAAATCATTCACATGTAGCAATTTTTTGCGTAACTTCGCAGTTTACGAGGTCAATTCACATGGCATTCCAAGTGCCACAATGCCTTAACTGAAGGGAAATGAGTGAAAGAAGCTCGGACTTAGTTTTTGTTTTTATTCAGCCATTTGATCTTTGTAATTTCTTGTAAATATGACTTTGTTAACAAATTCTATTTCATAATTTGCCATAACACAGAATTAAGATTACTTGCTTAATTCCATAATCATTGGACCATGATTCCACAGACTATGATTGCCAAACATTGGCATGGAAATTAAACAAGATTATAGAACGGTAACATGAATTGACATGAGGAACTGAAGTCTAAACATTACAGCCATGTACAATGTAGTGATTCAGGCTTATCAAAATGTAGCTAATCCAGTTACTCTAGACATCAGCTCTAATACCCTAGCCCTTCACAATCTACCAAGTTAGTCTTAACAGGAGCGAGGAATAGCAAAGCTCCATGAAAGTTCACCAACTTTAAATGCTACAAGGCTATGAAGAAAGCAAAAAACAACAGCTTTCACTCGACAGCAGCAGCAAGAACAATCCTGCAGGACATTATCTGTTGCCTGCCAAGCAGATAACCTGATCACTAAGTAACAGGTCAGCAATCAAGAAACAAAGGCCTACACAAACAGATTCTCCTCACAGTGAAACAGGTTGACTTTTAAAACCTGCAGACAGCACTACCTTTTGCTTTCAAGACACATTGATGCTTGCTGGTTTTACCTGTGCCAGTTGTCCACGGCCTCATCTATGTAACCATTCTTCACATACAAGTCTACATTTGTGTTACAAACTAGTTAAAATTTGATGGATGTACTGTAGAGCCTAATTCTGTTGCCACTGGGACTGAAACCACATGCATTTTCAACAGAAATGATTCAATAAAAAAGATAAACACTGGAATTTTCCAGACTTATTTCAAAATACAAAAAAAGGAGACCCTAGTGTCAGACAGTACCATTGGATATTGAAATTCAGGGAAAGCAGCATTTTAATATTTAAACTTTAAATTGCATAAATAAATTTTAGATTATTCTAGTAATTTTACAAAATCTGTGCAGGAAAAAGTATAAACTGTTTCAAATTTAACAAATCTGTTTCCAACTACCATCAGGAAGAGATCAAAAGGCATAATTATCTGCATCCAACAGTTTACAAGGGTTAAATTAATATTTTCAGGAATCCAAAACAACGCAGCACATGAATGGTAAAATGAAATTCGAAGAGTAAATAAAGGCAGTCCATTAAAAATAAATCACAAATTACATCGTAGTATAACGCCATTGGTATAAAATTGCTGAAGTAGTGTAAATATTAAAGCATTGGTAATTACTAGACCGCTTAAACTACAGCATCCAAATTTATTAGAATTAATTCCAAAGCAGAAAATTGTTTTCTCAACTCCAAAAAGCAGACAGCAATTACTTTCAATCTGGTTACATGCACTATTAAATATGATAAAGGTTGTGTTGTAATGAATAATTATTGTAGCCAGTTGTAGTGATGCCAAAAAGGTCAAAAAAAGAAGTAAAACATAATACTTCAAGAAACATTAGTATCTGCTGGTTTTCAAAAAGGTTTGTACAATTGTATTCCTCTCTCATGGACAAATTTAGTTACCTGAGAGATATGATTAATGGAAGATTCCATTCTCCGGAGCTGAGAGGCTTGAATATCCAGCAACTGGAGCACATTGTTGGCCAAAGCATTTATCTGGTAAGCAACACTCGCAAGGGACTGGGTGGTATATGCTTTTGTCTCCTCAAGGGCCTTTCTCTTGTCTTGGGCCTAGAACAAAAAAACACACTTGGGTCTGAATTTCTATAGCATTTCACAAAATATTAATTTCATTATTTTTAATCTAGGAACGTCAGCAAGTACAGCAATATCAAACTAACATTTTTCACAACTCATTGAAAAGTTACTGACGAAAACTGCGTTGCAACTAGCCATTTGAAAAAGGTCTGTCAAAGTAATAAGTAAAAATTTTAAGTCTTTAGTGGATTAGGTTCTGCTTTATAAGGTTAACACTGAGAACACATTAGCTTCTGGCAGCAAGACAGCTTCTATCTGTACCAGGTGAGAGAAAGTACACCAGTGTTAAGCTGCCATTCCAACAGCCCATGCTGAAAGGACATATATCTTTGCATGACAAAAGAATTAATCTGCAAAAAGGCAATAAAAGCATCAATCCTAACAATGCAAGAAAAATGCAGAAGAAACTTAACTGCAGACATTTGCAAAGTCCAAAGTAATTAAAGCTTGCACTTCTAAAAATAAAATTCACTTTTCACAAATCAAGATAGAGCTAATCATGGACAGCTGAGTATCAAGGTTGTTACTCGAAGATGTTTCAGAGCAAGTGTTACAAACAGCTTTCCCAACTTCAAGTGCTGTAACCAAGTAAATTCTGGTGGTGTATTTAATCAATGGAGACCGTAATGGATTATGTTCAGCAAGCCTGCCATCTTTTTTTAAAGAAAGCATTCACAATTTAATTTTCATCCATTTTAACTGTTTGCAGACCTTAGTTGGATGTGACACGAACCTAGGTTACCAAAGTGTAAAGTTTGTTCAAGGAATCCTCATCATTGCACTTTCTAGATGAACGCGCACAAATGCGATATGGAACATTCCTTACGACTTTAGCCCAAACTGCCTCACTCAAATGAGTACCAATACGAACAGTACCCACTTCCTTCACTGCAGATTTACTGATTTCTTTAATGGCATGAGGAGCACGTTTCTTAAAACCCATGCCACCAATACAGTTATGAATACTTATTGTATATTCCTTCATCTCGATGATGACAGCTGTCTTTTCTTAGCAGCAGACAACTTGTCAGGCAAATGTCATAAAAAGTGGTGTCAACCAAATACACATTGGCAAAACAAGGTGCTACAGTACTCTATTGCACTGTGAAACAAGGTGCAGTCCAACATATTAGAAGTTAATTAGCCCTATGACCAGATATTTGCAATAGGATTCTACACAGAATCAGACAGTGTCAGTTCCCATGGAACTGAGTAAGTAATTGACCCCAGAAACTAACTTCACCCTGTACCTAGAGCAACAATCCACTGCAGTGTGAAGCAAAATCAGAGCTCTAGGATTCATAAAATTTATAGCTCTCAACAGTGTAAAAACAGCATAATTGCTGCAGTTGTGTCCCATATCCTAGCACCATAGCCCTCCTATCAGTTTCAGGAGGAGGAGGAACAATAAGTGTTGAGGAAGAAAGTAAGGAGCAGGAAAGGCCATAAAATTTGGAAGATTAGCCAACTGAGGACATCTTAGGGAGCAGGATAGGCCACTCCGAAATTGCAGCAATTGAGTCAAGTTCAACATCACACCAGCCTGACATGACCTGAAAAGCTAAACCTTGCAATTCTGAACAAGAATGAGCCCATTCACACAATCATAAGTGTTATAGTGGAAGGAGACCATTTGACCCATTGTGCCCACACCAGCTTGTTAAATGAACATTAGCTAGTGCCAATCTCCTGTTTTAATAATTCCTCTATACCGATTTTTTTTTTTTTTCAAATCCAAAACAGCCATTCTCTTGGTATTCTTCCTGCCAAAATGCAGCACTTGTCTGCACAAACTCATTTGCCACCTGTCTGCTCACTCCACCAACTTGGTATGTGTCCTTATTCAGTCCTATATTGCCCTCTTCAGTTTGTGAGTCTTCCAAGATGCATGTCATCTGCAACCTTCAAACTTGCCCTGGTTAAGATCTAGATCAGTACAAAAAGGTCCCGATACTAACTTTTGAACTCCACTACAAATCTACCTCCAGACCATAAAATATCCATTGATCATTACTTTCTGCTTCTCATCACTCAACCATCCAAATTTGTTTCCATGTTGCAACTGATCCTTTTATTCCATGACCTATAAATCTTCAAGTCTATTGTGTGGCACTGTGTCAAAAACCTACTGAAGTCCTAAATCTACATTTTTAAAGTTTTATTTACACGATGCCCTCATCACATGAATGAACAAAAAAATTCACATGAAAAACTCATGGGAAGTAGGCAGAGCTGGCTGGCCAGCATTTGCCTGTCCCTAACTGCCTTTGAGAAGGTGGTGAGCTGCTTTCTTGAACCACTACAGTCCACCTGCTGTGGGTTGACTCTGTCATTAGGGAGGAAATTCCAGGATTTAGACCCAGCAGTGAAGGAACGGCAATATATTTGCAGGTTAGGATGGTGAGTAACTTGGAGGCGATACAGTGTGTGTGATACTACACAACTTTAATGACTTCATTAGATTGAAAGAATCAGCAGTAACTCTTCCTGGAATAAACCGTTTAAGGTGAAAAATGCAAGGAGAAACTGTTAAAGAAATTAAAAGCATGTAAATTAACCAGCTCTGAAGAAACAACTGTTTCTTGGGAGAGAGGAGATAACTTGTTAACCTGCTGCCTCATGACAAATTGGCAATTAAGTGCACACAGAATGAATGCTTTGAAGTAAATGGGGTTAATTGCAGGAAGAGCTGTGTTTTGAACAGAATATAACAAGAAACAGGGGAGCTACTTCTCATAAGGCAGCCAGCTACAGACTTGAGGTCTCCAAAATGATTAAATCAATCAATGTTGGCAATGAAAGAATCTATTGAATTAATCGATAATGTTACAGTACAAACTTGAAAGAGAAAATTGCATAAGGACCCAATACCAGAACAAGGCCAGTAGCGGAACTTTGAAGTACAACAGTACCATACACAAGAATCGAACCCTGGATACTTGCAGACTCAGATACCATTAGTGGAATTGTGGCCAAGTTCCAACATTAATCTGGTAACAGCCAAGTTGGATTGTAAGGCTTAATTTAGCTTTTTGGAGGGGTCTTATTTTTGTTCCTACATGCAATAAAGTTTAAAAATCAATCATTGTTTCAATACTTGGTTACCTGAGAGATTTCTTAGTAAGTACCCAATTAAAAGATGCTCATGTTCCCACATATCTGTTGCCCTTGTCCTTCTGGATGGAAGTGGTCATGGAAAGTGCCATCTAAGGATCTTTGCTGAACTTATGCAGTGCATCTTGTCAATACAGGTACTTCTGTTATAACGCAGGTTTCATTAACGCAAATTTGCTGTGATGCAGTTAATGAATAGTGAACACTATTCAGATAACGCAAAATTTCTGCAGTACAGGTATAGCAATTTTCTATAGCACAAGGTCATGCAAGAACGCAACTATCGCATTATAGGAGAACTACCTATAGTTCGCTGCTGCTACCGAACAGCGATGGTGGACAGAGCAGATGCTTGTGGATGTAGTGCCACTCAAGTGGGCAGCTTTGTCCTGGAGGGTGTCGAGTTTCTTGACTGCGGCTGGAGCTGCACTCATCCAGACAAGTGGGGAGTATTCCATCACACTCTTGTCTTGTGCCTTGTAGATGGTAGATGGGCTCTGGGGAGCCAGGTGGAGAGTTACCCGCTACAGTATTCCTAGCCTCTGACCTGCTCTTATAGCCACTGTTTATGTGGCAAGTTCACTTCAGTTTCTGGTCAATGGTTATGCCCAGGATGTCGATAGTAGAGTATTTTGTGAAGGTAACACCACTGAACGTCAAGGGCAGTAGTTAGACCATTTGTTATTGGAATGGTCATTGCCTGGTACGTGCGTGGTGAAAAGGTTACTTGCCACTTTTCAATTCAAAGCCAAATATAGTGTCCAATCATGTTGCAGTTAAACATTGACTACTTCATTACCTGGACATTACACAATGACCATCCCCAGTTATGACCTTTATGACAAAGGGATAAGGCAGCTGCAGTTAGTTGGGCCTCGGACACAATCCTGATGAACTCCTGCAGATGTGCCCTGGAACTGAGATGACGACCTCCAACAACCACAACTACCTTTGACAGGTATGACTCCAACCAGCAGACAGTCTATCCCCAGTTTTAATCCGGATCCTTGGTACCACACTCCGTCGAATGTGGCCTTGTCGTCAAGAGCTAACCACCTCTCACCTCACTTCTGCAACACAGCTCTTTTGTCCATATTTGGACCAAGGCTGTAAGTAAAGTCAGGAGCAGAGTAGCCCCGGCAGAACTCAAACCCAAACATCAACAGCATTACGTTTGTTGTGCCCATTACCTTCTCAAACTCTAGCAACTTAGTTTGTTAAACTGGGATTTCCCTTTGACAAATCCATGACAACTCTTCTTAATTAACCCCCTTATTCCATGTAACTATAAAATTCTATCCTGAATAACAGTCTCCAGAAGCTTCCCTACCACTAACCTTACCGTTTATTTTGTAAAGCTAGAATACGAGTAGAGTGGGTTCTTTTTTGATTGTGTGCTTTGACATCTGTCTCGACTAAACTGAGTACCAATGGTGTATATTTTCAAAGTTAGCCTGGAGCAGTATTTTTTTAGAGCACTTACGCTGTACTATTTTCTGGGTCTGCAGATAGTAAGGTGCAAAGACAGCCTTTAGTGGAGGAGAGGAATGTGCTCTTCCTGTTGGATGTGGGAGATCAGGGAGAGTTTCCATTTTACTGATCATTCCATCTGCCGGAAGTGTGTTTGTTTGGAATCCTATCAGATGGCATGAATCAGTTGGAGCAGCAGTTACAGGCAGTTAGAAATTTACAGAAGCTAGGGGGTGTGATGGATGGCTGCTGTACGAAGGGAGAAAAATTACAGTCAGGTAGATGGGTTACCGCCAGGAAAAGGTAGAAGAGAAAGGCAGGTCATACAGGAGTCTCCTGTGGCTATCTCCATCTCAAACAGGTATACGGTTTTAGAAAAACTAGGGGATGATGGACACTCAGGGGAATGCAGCATGGACAGCCAGGTTTCTGGTACCAAGGCTGGCTTTAATGTAACAAGGGGCACAGATTCCAAGCAATCAACTGTATTTGGGGACTCTATAGTCAGAGGCACAGACAAATGTTTTTGTGCCCAAGAGAGTGAGAAATCAGAATGGTGTGTTGTCTCCCTGGTGCCAGGATCAAGGAAATCTCAGAGGGTGCAGAATATTGTCAAAAAGGGACCAGAACGTCATTATACACATTGGAACCAACGACATAAGAGGAGGGAAAAAGGATGAGATTCTGAGGGGAGAATATAGGAAGGTGGGCAGGAATTTAAAAAGGAGGTCCTCGAGGGTAGTAATATCTGGATTACTCAGTGCCACAAGCTAGTGAGGGTAGGAACAGGAGGAACAGATGAATGCACAGCTGAGGAGCTAGTGCAGGCGAGAAGGATTCACATCTATGGATCATTGGAATCTCTTCTGGGGTAGAAGTGACCTGTATGATAAGGATGGATTGCACCTGAATTGCAAGGGAGCTAATATTCTGGCAGAGAGAGATTTGCTCGAGCTGCTTAGAAGGATTGAAACTAGTGGGGTGGGACCTAGTGGAGATAGTAAGTAAAGAGATCAGTCCGAGACTGGTTCCTTTTCCCAATGGTACAAGTCAAACAGTCAAAGTAGGCACGAACAAAGCAGAGAACAAGGTAAGACTGATAAATTAAACTGCATTTATTTCAATGCAAGTGGCCTAACAGGTAAGGAAGATGAACGCTGGGCATGGTTGGAAATGTGGGACTGGGATATCATAGCAATTAGAGATGTGTCTCGTGGACAGACAGGACTGGCAGCTTAAACATTCCAGGGTATAGATGCTATAGGGGAGGTGATGGCCTAGTGGTATCAATCGCTGGACTGTTAATCCAGAGGCCCAGATAACCTTTAGGGGAGCCGGGCTCAAATCCTGCCTCAGCAGATGATGGAATTTGAATTCAATAAACTATCTGGAATTAAAGAATCTAATGACCACCATGAATCCATTGTCGATTGTTGCAAAAACCCATCTGGCTTACTAACTGCCATCCTTACTTGGTCTAGCCTATATGTGATTGCAGACTCTCAGCAATGTGGTTGACTTTGAACTGCCGTCTGGGCAATGAGGGATGGGCAATAAATGCTGCCTGCTCATCCCGTTAATGAATAAAAAAAAAATGTAGGATCTAAACAGGGGCAAGAGAGGCAGCAGCGTTTTTGATTAAGGATTACATTAGCTGTGCTGAGGGAGGATATTCTTGGGGAAATTGTCCAGGGAAGTTATTTGGGTGGAACTGAGAAATAAGGATTATCACCTTATTGGGATTGTACTAGACAACCTACAGTCAGTGGGAAATTGAGAAATTTGCAAGGAGATCTGTTATCTGCAAGAATATGATGCTTATGGTTGGGGATTTTAAACTCTCTAAACACTAAAGACTGGACTGCCATAGTGTTAAGACTTGGACGGAAAGAAATTTGCGTACATGAAAATTTTCTGATTCAGTACGTGGATGGACCTACTCGAGAAGGTACAAAACCTGATCTACGCTTGGGAAGAAAGACTGGACAGGTGACTGAGGTGTCAGCGGGGGAGCACTTTGGGGCCAGTGACCATGATTCTACTAGTTTTAAAAATATTGTTGGAAAAAGATAGGCACGATCTAAATTGGAGGAATGCCAAGGTTCCACATTGCAGACTGGTTAGCAAGGTTAGATCACAGGGATAACTAGCCATTTGGATATAGAACTGGCTCGAACGTAGAAGACAGAGGGGGTGGTGGTGGTGGTGGTGGAGGGTTGCTTTTCAGATTGAAGGCCTGTGACCAATGGCGTGCCACAAGAATCAGTGCTGGGTCCACTGCTTTTCATCATTTATATAAATGATTTGGATAGGAACATACAAGGTATGCTTAGTACATTTGCAGATGACGCCAAAATTGCAAGTTTAGTGGACAGGGAAGAAGTTTACCTCAGACTACAACAGGGCCTTGAGCCAAGGAGTGGCAGGTGGATTTAATTTAGATAAATGAAAGGCACATCAGGGCAGGACTTAATGATAAAGGTCCTGGGGAGTGTGGCTGAACAAAGAGACTGGACTGCAGGTTCATACTTTACTTGAAAGTGGAGTCACAGGGAGATAGGATAGAGAAGACGGTGTTTGGTATGCTTTCTTTTATTCACCAGTGCATTGAATATAGGAGTTGGGAGGTCATGTTGCAGGAGATTGGTTTGGCCACTATTGGAATACTGCATGCAATTTTAGCCTCCCTGCTGTAGGAAGGATGTTGTGAAACTTGAAAGGGGTCAGACAAGATTTACAAAGGTGTTGCTGGGATTGGAAGGTTTGAGATTAGGGAGAGGCTGAATAGACTGGGACTGTTTTCCCTGGAGTATCAGAGGCTAAGGAGTGACCTTTATAGAGGTTTATAAAATCACAAGGGGCATGAATAGGATAAATAGACAAGGTCTTTTCCCTGGTGTATGGGAGCCCCAAACTAGAGGGCATACGTTTAAGGTGGGCAGAAAGATTTAAAAAAAAAAGGAACCTAAGGGACAATTTTTTCCATGCAGATGGTGGTGTATGTATGGAATGAGCTGCCAGAGGAAGAGGAGGAGCCTGGTACAATTACAACATATAAAAGCCATGATGTGGAGGTGCTGGTGCTGAACTGGGGTGGACAAGGTCAGAAATCACACTACACTGGGTTATAATCCGACAGGTTTATTTGAAAACACAAGCTTTCAGAACCTCACACTCCTCCTTCAGGTAAAGGAGGAGTGAGGTTCTGAAACTGTTGGACTATAACCTGGCATCATTTGATTTCTGAACATAAAAGGCATCTGGATGGCTATAGAAATAGGAAGGCTTTAGAGGGCTCTGGGTCAAATGCTGGCAAACGGCACCAGATTTATCTAGGATATCTGGTCGGCGTGGAGAAGTTGGACTGAAGGGTCTGTTTCCCTGCTATACAGCTCTGACTATGACCACTGAAGTTAAACTGATTTTTGTTTGTAAATCACTGGCTTCTCCAATAAAAAAGTGGTAATGTTGGCAATTTTACAAACTTCCAATACCGCAGAAAATATTGTGGCTAGCGCCGCTGCTATTTCTACTTATTTGCTTAAACTCAGATACATCTCATTCAGTCTTGGTGCCTTATCAATTTTAAGTACCAACAGTCTACCTAGCATTTCTCAGCCACGATCCCATTGTGTCTAATCTGCAATTCAATTGACTGAATGGCTTGCTTCTGTTTCTATGTCATGGTCTAACCCTTCTAAATTTGACTTTTATTCTGTCATCATGAACAGGGTAGCATTTGACTCTTTGGTAAATGCAGATAAAGTATTTGTTAAACATACCAGCCATGACCCCGCCTCTAGGTATACATTTCCTACTTGGTCGTCAATCAATTCCTCCTCTTGCCATCCCTTTACTCTTTGTATAACCATTGACAACTTAGGGCATCTATGTTGGCTGCGAGTCTTTTTGTCCTAATTCCTCTTGGCTTCTCATTTGCTTTTCCACCTCCCTTTTCAACCTTGGATAAACCGCTCAGTTCTAAAATTTCATTTTCTACTTCACATCTGTGCAAGATATAGGAGCAGAATTAGACCATTCTGCCCAAGTCTGCTCTGTAATTTCGTCATGGCTGATGTGGTTCTCAACCCCTTTCTCCCCGTAACGCTTTATGCCATTACCAATCAAGAACCACTGTCCTAAATATGCTCAATGATTTTGCCTCTGCAGACTTCTGCAGCAATGAGTTCCACAGATTACCTACCCTCTGGGCTAAAGAAATCCCTCCTCGTCTCAGTTCTAAAGGGTCATCCATTTGCACCGAGGCCGTTCCCTCAGGTTCTACTGGTGGAAACTTCTTCTCCACATTCATTCTATTGCCTCTCAGTATCCCGTCAGTTTGAAAGGAGATCCCTCCTCATCCTGCTAAACTCCATCGAGTGCAGACCCAGAGTCCTCAAACACTTCTCGTACAATAAGTCCTTCATCCCCAGGAGCATTCATGCAAACCTTCAGATTCCCACCAATGCCAGCACATCCTTCACAGAAGATAGGAGCAAGAGGCAGCCATTCAGCCCTTTGAATTTTCTCCACCATTCATCACGATCATGGCTGATCGCTCAACGCAATTGCCTAATCCTGCTTTCTCCCAATAACCTTTGATCCCATTCACCCCAAGTGCTACATGTAGCTGTTTCTTGAATGCATTCGATGTTTTGACATCAACTACTTCCAGTGGTAACGGATTCCACATGCTCACTACTCTTTGTCTCATCTGTCCTAAATGGTCTACCCTGAACCCTCAGACTATGGCCCTGGTTCTGGACACACCCACCATCAGGACCATCCTCCCTGCATCTACCCTGTCTAGTCCTGTTATAAAATTCCAAGTCTGAGAGTCCCCCTCATTTGTCTGAACTCCAGTGGAAACAATCCTAACCTAATCAATCTCTCCTCATAAGTCTGTCCCGTAATCCCCGGATTCAGCCTGAACGATGAAACAGTTCCTGAAAAGCCCTCTTTAGATGCAGGGCCCAAAACTGCTCTCAATATTCCAAACGAAATCTGACCACAGCCTCATACTGTTGAGGCTGTACACCTCTGCTCTTGCATTCGAGCCCTATTGAAAAAGGGATGCTAACATTGCATTTGCCTTCCTAATTGCCTATTGAGTTGTGAATTAAGACTCCGAAATCCCTTCACGCTTCAGATTTCTAAAGCTTTTCCCTGTTCCAAAATAATGTACACCTCTATTCTCCCTAAAGTATACAGCCTCACTTTCCCACACTGCATTCCACTTGCACTTCTTTGCCTTTCCAAGTCCTTCTGCAGCTTCCCCATTTCCTCAACACCACCTATCTTTGTGTCACCTGCAAACATGGCAATGCCCCCGGTTCCTTCACCTAGATAGTTAGTGTACAACCTGAACAGCTGTGGTCCCAAGTGACCCCTCTGTGGAACACCACTAGGCACCAGCTACTATCTCCACACTCTGCCTTCTGCCATTCAAATAGTCCTGTCAATGCCAGTATCTCGCCCCTAATTCCATGTTATCCTACCTTATTCAGCAGCCTCTTGTGCAGCCTTCTAGAAAGCCAAATAGATCACATCACTGGCTCCCCTTTGTCTAACTCACTCATTACCTCCTCAAAAGAATCCTAAACATTTGTCAGGCATGAACTCCCCTTGATGAAGTCACACTGACTGCCCTATTTTGCCATGCCCTTCCAAGAATTCCATAATCTCATCTTTAATATAAAATCTTCCCAGAGGTCAGGCTGACTGGCCAATGGTCTCCTGTCTTAAACAGGGTTGTTACATTAGCTATTTTCCAGTCCTCTGGAAGCCCCGACTCAAGAGATTGCTGGCAGATCACCAATGCCTCTACAATCTCTTTCAGAACTTTGGGGTGTCATCCATCTGGTCAGAGTGACATAGCCACCTTCAGTTCATTCAGCTTCCCCAGCACTTCCTCCTTAGGTGATGGTCATTGCACCTCGGCCATAACTCTTTTGAAGTTCAGATATGTTGGTGCCTTCCAAAGTGAAGATTGATGCAAAGCACCTATTCAGTTCCTCTACCATTTTTGTTTCCCCATTACTACTTTTCCAGCCTCTTACATTTTAAACTCTTAAAAGAAAACAAACCTCGAAGTCTTTTTATATTAGTTAGCTTCCCCTCATATTTCACCTTCTCCCTCCTTATTACTTTAGGTTATCCTCTGCTAGCTTTTTAAAAGGCTTCCCACTAATCTTCACCATGTTCTAAGCTTTTCATTTTGCTTTTGTCCTGTCCTCAACTTCCCTCGATCACGTCTCATCCTCCCTTTAGCCTGTTCTTCCTTAGGATAACTTTTTGCCCTACCTCCCAAATTACCCCTAGAAACTCCTGCCATTGCTGCTTTGCACAGTCTTTCCTGCTAGGTTCTCTTTCCAAGCAACTCTGGCCATCTCCTCCCTCATGTCTTTGTAGTTACCTTTACTTAATTGCAATACCATTACAAATTATACTTCTTCCCTTCAAACTACAGGGTGAATTCCATGTTATGGTCACTGTCCCCGAGGGGTTCCTTCACTTTAAGCTCCCTAATTAAGTCTGCCTCATTATATATCACCAAATCCAAAAAGTGCTTGTTCTGTATAGGGCTCAACCACAAGCTGTTCCAAAACCAAACTCGGACATTCCATGAAATGCTTTTCTTGGAATCTGCTACCAAGCTGATATTACCAGTCCACCACCTGTGCCTTGATGTCCTCCATTATTACTGTAAATCATGCCTTTCTTACATGCCTTTGCTATTTCCAACCCCACATCGTGACTACAACTAGATGGCTTGTACACCAGTCCCATTAGGGTCTTTACCCTTGTGGCTCCTCAACTCTTCCCTATACAGCTTCTGCCTTAGAACTCATCACTTCTTGCTATCGAAGTAATTTTCTTTCTTAATAAAGGTAAACCCACCCTCTGTGCCCTTTCGATAGGATGTCTCTCACTGGATATTTAATTCTCCTTGCAGCCACATCCAATACCCACAACATCATACCTGCCAATTTCAATTTGCACTACAAGCTCAATCACATGGTTTTACATACTGCACACATTTAATTACAACACCTTCAGCCCTGTGTTGACATCCCTGCCTCCTCCCTTCTCAGTTATCCACTTATTTGCTGTGCCCGAATAGACAAAACTGCAGATGCTGGAATCCAAGGTAGACAAACAGGAGGCTGGAAGAAGGACAATACTCAATGTTGACTGCTCCTTTCTTCCAACCTCCCGTTTGTCTGCTGTGCCTGAAGTTGGATTCCTGAGTTTTTCCAAAGTCTGTCCTATTAGTAGTTCTGGAAACTTGAGCCCTCTCCCACTTTACGTTTTTCCATAATTTTCCACGTGCCTTGAATCGGTCACATGTCCTAGATACGGGTCATAATTCTTGACTTGTTCACATGTGTCAAGTACAGGTGATTTTACCAGGTGAAAAGCAGGCAAAATGAAGATAGTTCATGCCTAAGTGCAAGTTAAGGAATTTGTTAGGCAAGGGGATTCAGTGGTGCGAACAAGGTGCCATTCTGGCCTTTTTGGATAAAAAGGAGTGGCCCCAAAGAAGGAGCTGGAGCAGAGCTAAAGGGGATGAGCACAGAAGGCCAGAGCCAGTGAGCAGACGGACAAGAGATTGGCAAGTTAAGTATTTTCCTCTCCAAACAACTTACAACATTTATAAACTCACTAATGAGATACAATTACGGTATTACATATGATTTAATTCATTGAACTACAGATATAAAAACTGATCATTTTTACTCCTAAACTGTAAAAAATTGTTGGCTAGGTACGTGTAGCAACTGTATCACTTTGGTATCTACTAGATACCAGTAAGTTCGGCAATCAACCACAGAATACGTGCCTGCAGCATGCATTACTTCAGCTTAATATAAAACTGGAATCTGAGCTTCTGACAAATGCATCAGGGATGCAGTCTCAATCTGGTACCCAGAGGTGAGCTCAACACTCACTGGCAGTTAAAAAGTGACATGCAAATATAAAACAAAAACAAATATTGCTGGGAAATCTCGGCAGGTCTGGCAGCATCCGTGGACATAAGTGAAGAGTAAATGTTTTGGGTCCAGTGACTCTTAGTCCAGTTCTGTAGGAGGATCACTGGACCCAAAACATTAACTCTTCACTTCTCTCCAGAGATGTTGCGAGCCCTGCTGAAATTTTCCAGCGACATCTCTGTTTTTGTTTCAGATTCCAGCATCTGAAGCTCTTTTGGTTTTTTGACTTATGAAGTATATGTAAAATAAATTCCTACTCCGTATTCTCTTTACTTCGAGTTATCAATTTGCACTGCCAGTTTCAAGCAATGTATTGTCAACCTTTAGACTACATTGCCAGTTTTGTTTCTTACAAAAGCCACATTAAATTGCATTTGTTATTAGCCCTCTCAGTTCATGTCTCCTATGCCATTACTCGCATGCCAAAATAAAAGCTATACATCTTCTCCAAATTTCACTCTATTCCCAAGACCAGGACCACTGAATTAACTTTGAACACTTGCTCTGCTTCTCTACCAGATTCATGAAATTCTTGCATTGAATGAACTACAAAAAAGGTGTCTCCATACCAGTAGTAAGAGATGCTAACAATCAAACTGTAGGAAAATCTGTCAAATGTGTCATGGGTGTAAGAACTGACAAGGGCTGAAGTGTGGGTGTGCACAAAGCAACAGGAAAAGCCAAAAGTAACACAAAAAGGTTTCAGTAACACAATGTGGGATTTCTTCCATGCCAAGTGCTCTTCCTTGCAGGAAATAGTCAACAAGCATTTGAGGAAAGAAATAGTCAATTCAAACTGGTCTTAGCAATTTAAATTTGTTTAGATTACAGTTTCATGCAAAGTCATTAATTCAGAAAATGTAACATAGGTTACATGTGGCACTGAGTGTGAGGTGGAAAGTCTGGCTGGGTGTGCCCAACCTGACAAGGCGAGTATTACAGGGACAAAACCAAGTGAGGAAGAAGTGGATCTAATCACATGCTTTGTACATGAATTCAAATCATCAAGTTGAATCTGGGAGAATCTGCTCTATCACAATTCAGATTCATCTACAATACAGACTTTAAACATTCAAGCAAGACTACTTGCTCCCAAGGCACCTATAATTTCGTCTTTTTAAAAAAAAAGCGATCTACTCCTGAACAAAGATAAAATGTCAATCTAAAGTGAATGCAGATGCAGTTACAATGTTTAAAAGACATTCAGATAAATGCATGAATAAAGAAATGCTTGGAGGGATAGGGGCCAAGTGCAAACAAGTGGAACTAATTTATTTTGGGATAACGATCAGCGTGGTCTGATTGGACCGAGGATCTGTTTCCCTGCTGTATGACTATGAATTGAGAATAATGTCCCATCAGTATGACAAGTACAATGTAGAATTACTTTTTAAAATGGAAAAATTCACTCCAGAATCCAATACAAGATGCAGCAAAATTTAATGGGGAATGCCACCAAAACTTATCTATTAGCATTTAGAGTCATTAACGTTCAAGTTTTGCACAACTGACTTTAATCCTTACATCATCTGTGGGTGTCATTTACTCGGTTAGCATTTATTGCCCTTAAGGCAGCACTAGCAAACGAACTGTAAAGAGAGCAAGGCAGGGCAGTTGTTTAACCACGTCTCAGGCAGGAGGGTCAGTTAGCTCAGCTGGCTGATTTGCGATGCAGGGTGGGCAGTGGTAGACTGCTTTCTTCAACCACTGCAGTCCATTTGGTCTGGGTATACCCACAGTACTGACAGGGGAAGAGGAGTTTCAGAATTCTGATCTAGCGACAGTAAAGTGTTTTTTTTTTTTTTAAAAAAAAGTGTTGTAATTACAAGTCAGGATGGTGTAGCTTGGACAAAAACTGATTGTTGCACTGCATCTTGCAGAACGCATGCATTGCTGCTATTGTGCAGTGATGGAAGCAGGGCGACCTTGTGCTTTGCACGAGTCAACCAGGCTGTTTTGTCCCGAGTGGTGTCAAGTTTCGAATGTTAAAGTTGCACTAATCCAGATGAGTGGAGAATATTTTGTTACATTCCTGACATTTGCCTTGAAGATGGTGGACAGGTTTGAGGCGACAAAAAAAAGTAATTTCCAACAGAGTTCCTAAAATTCTAACCAGCTTTTGTAGACACTAAGTACAAAGCTGGCCCAGTTTAGTTTCTGGTAAATAACAACCCCCAATGTTGATGGGGAGGGAGTCAACGATTACATTCTCTTTTAGAGATGGTCATTGTTGCCACACAAAAGCCAATGTTACTTTCCACCTGTCAGCCTAAGCCTAGATATTGTTCAGAGCTTGTTGCATTCAAACACAGGCTACTTCAGTATCTGAGGGATCATGAATGGTACTCAACACTACTATCAACAACAAACATTTCCACTTCTGGCCTTATTACATCAGCAAGGTCATTGGTGAAGCAGCTGAACAGTTTGTCCTGGGAAATTACCAAGGATCTAGGGCTCATGGTACATGTGTCTAGAGCCAGGAGACCCAGGTTCAAGCCCCACCTGCTTCAGGTGTGTAATAACATCTCTGAACAGGACGACTAGAAAATACAGCCAGCAGACATTCAGCAGCCTCCAATCAGTGGAGGGCCCTCAATTTCCACGACCTCCAGTTTTTCTAGGGTTCTTGGTTATTCTGTCAAATACTGCCTTGATGTTAAGGGCAATCACCTTCACCTCACCTCTGCAGTTCATGTTCAGACCATGGCTGTCATGATGCTAGCAGCTGCATGGCCCTGGCAGAACGCAAAAATGACTGCCACTGTACAGGTTACGCCAATGTACATTGCTGAGCAAGTGCTGCTTAATACCTTCCATCACCAAGTTGATTACTTGGAGTAGACAGATGGGCAGCGAATCCTTTATTCATTCATAGGTTAAGGGCGTCGCTGGCTAGGCAACATTTATTGCCAACCAGTAATTGCCCATGTAGACCAGACCAGGCAAGGATGGCAGTTTCCTTCCCTAAAGGAAGAGTGAATCAGATGGGTTTTTGAATTTTTTTGTGGGATGTGGGAGTCGCTGGTTGGCCAGCATTTCTTGCTCATCCCTAGTTGCCCCTGAGAAGGTGGTGGTAAACTACCTCGAACCACTGCATTCCTCCTGTGGATTGACCCATAATGCTAATAGGGAGGGAATTCTAGGATTTTGACCCAGCAACAGTGAAGGAACGGCAATATTTATTTCCAAGTCAGGATGGTGAGTGACTTGGAGGTGGAGGTATTCCCCTACGTCTGCTGCCTTGTCCTTCTAGATGGAAGTGGTCATGGGTTGGAAGGTACTGTCTGAGGATCTTTAGTGAATTTCTGCAGTGCATCTTATAGATCATACACACTGCTGCTACTGAGCATCGGTGGTGGAAGGAGTGAATGCTTGTGGATGTAGTGCTAATCAAGCGGGCTGATTTGTCCCAGATGGTGTCAAGCCGAGTGTTGTTGAGGCTGCACTCATCCAGGCAAGTGGGGAGTATTCCATCACACTCCTGACTTGTGTCGTGCAGATGGTGGACAGGCTTTGAATCAGGTGAGTTACTCGCCACAGCATTCCTAGCTTCTGGCCTGCTCTTGTAGCCACTGTTATTGCGGTGAGTCCAGTGGCGTTTCTGGTCAATGGTAACCCTCAGGATGTTGATAGTGGGGGATTCAGTGATGGTAACACCATTGAATGTCAAGGGGTGGTGGTTAGATTGTCTGTTATTGGAATGATCATAGCCTGGCATTTGTGTGGCACGAATGTCACTTGCCACTTGTCAGCCCAAGCCTGGATCTTGTCCAGATCGCGTTGCATGTGAGCATGGACTGCTTCGGTATCGGAGCGGTCACAAACGCACAATGTTCAGCACCAATCATTGGCAAACATCCCCACCTCTGACCTTATGATGGAGGGAAGGTCATGATGAAGCAGCTGAAGATGGTTGGTCCTAGGGCAATACCCTGAGGAACTCCTGCAGAGATGTCCTGGAGCCGAGATCACTTACTGCCCACAACCACGACCATCTTACTATGTGTCAGGTAGGACTTCAACCACTGGAGCATTTGCCCCGATACCCATGGATTCCAGTTTTGCTAGGGCTCTTTGATGCCACACTGTCAAATGCAGCCTTGATAATGGGTTCATGGTCATCATTAGACCCTTAATTCCTGATACTTATTGAATTCAAATTCCACCATGTGCCATGGCAAGATTCGAACCAGAGTGCCCAGAAAATTATCTGGGCCTCTGGATTAACAGTGCAGCGATAATACCACTGGGCCATCGTTTCTCCCCAGATGTCTGTTTTTTTGTAGACAGGATATACCTGAGCGGCCATGTCGATGCAGTGCTGCACTATAACCAGCATGTCTAGGGGTGACACTAGCACTGGACCAAAATGTCCACTGCTGCCTCAATGTTATCAGGGCCCATAGTCTTTGCAGTGAGCAGTGACTTCAGCTGTTTCTGAATATCATGTCCAGTGATGCAAACCCAAAGACTCACATCTGAGACATTGCGTCCTCCTGAGGTCCCCAAAGATTAAATGGTCATGCTAATTTGCCACTTTGGGTCCAGGGATGTGCAGACTATTGAAGTGAATTACCTTTATTGTCACCTGTACTCAAGTGAATACAGTGAAAACTTTGTTGCTGCTGCAGCACCAACTTGGGTACAAAACGGTACAGATACTCAAGATCAAATTCTTAGGAAACAAAAAAAAAGTAAAGCAATAAATAGTCCAGCATTATAGATCACAGAGGTGCTTTAGCTATGGTAAATGTGGGGTTACAGGATAGGTGACAGGTTAGGGCGGAGGGGTGGTGGTGGTAGTCAGTGCAGACTCAATTGGCCAAATGGCCTCTTTCCGCACTGTCGGGATTCTATACACCCAGTGATGAACTAAGTTGTCCTACCAATAACGGTGGGCATATCTAATCAATCAATCAATCAATCAATCTCCTTCTCCATTCTCTCTGCCATTCATGGCTGGACTGTGTCTGGGCTGCAAAGATAAAGTTTAAATCTATTGGTTGTCTGATCATTTAGTTGTGTATCACATACTGCTTCTATTGCACAACATGCAAGTAGTGCAGTGTCACAGCTTTATCATGTTGACACTTCATTTTTAGGTATGCACATACGCTGCTCCTGATATGACCCCTGCAAACTTCATTGAACCATTAAAATTTCCTTATTTCACATTGAGATGAATCTATAAATTGAGTTTTGTGGCAAGTTAAAACATTCAACATTAAGGAGTTTTTTTTTCAGTTTTGATTGAAAGAATCAAAATGCGCTGCTGCTCATTGAACAGTGGTGGCTTTCCCTGTTGGTTTAGTGATAAGTACAACTAACCAATGCAGACAAAGCTACTACAGGTTACCAAAGATGCTTTATATTTAATCTTGCTTTGAGGAATTACTTTGAACAACTGTGGAAAAGAGAATTTATATCCAGTTTTGTAGATGCAACTGAAGCTGGTTCTTAAGGTCTCTGGAAGTTCACTGGATACTTTTTTCTTTTAAAAAAAAAAGAAAGGCTGTGTGATGATTACAGATTGTCTTGGTGTAGACCCCTGGCTGGGCTATTTTTGAATAGTGACTGGCTTGGAGAGGCCCATGTTTTATTTAGTTCAGTTTGAGCAAGGCCAGTTGAGGGGGAGGAAAGTTTGCAGCCAAGTTGATCTCTCCCATCTCGGAAAAGAAAAACCCTGTACTTCAGTTCAGAAGGAAAACAGATCTACTCTTTCATAAAAAGATCTCACTACTGTATTTCCTAGATAGGAGGAGTTGCAACTTGATAACCATGCATGATTAGTAACAGGACCACACATGCAAGAATATCTGAGCAGAGTGCTGAATATATTACACTTCATCCTTTTGCCTTCAAGAGAAGGCCATCAGTGCTTTTCTCAGAAAGCCAACCTTTGCAGAGAAATGTGTAGTATGAGAATTTTCAAAATAGAGTAGAATCCTAGCACAATTTGATTCGTATCCTAAAAAGGGCCATGAAAAGTTTAAGCTGCAAGTCCAATGTACTACTTCCGTGACCTGGTCTTAAGACTTGGAATTACTTGAACTATGCACTCAAATCATTAAGACTTTGCAAACTAGTCAGTCAGTTTTAAACCTTTAAAAAAATTTTTAAAGAAACATTTGCCATTACCCTCACTCCCCAAGCTTAATTAAGTTTCCCTGAAAGCCAAACAGGTGGAACTCACCATACTCAGTCTAGGTAGGCTCCTCGTAAAACATTGTTTTCTTTTGGGGAGAAAACAAGTTTCCATGACTTTGATTTATAAATTGCACTTGAAATTCTACTGTTGCACAAAATTGTGAAAAATCAGCCACACACTAGAAACTATACATGGATCTAAACAAAATTTAGATGGTTTTGTTATTTCAAGAGTAATATAAACTGCCATAGTTTGGTACCTCAGCCATTAAAACCACTTGCTCCTTCATAATATTTTTGATAAATTTTCAAATTCTGCAAGGAAAGTTTGTATTCAAAAGGCTTCTAACAAAATATTGCTAAAAAAGTGGTTTCATTTTGTTCAATATAGGAATACACAATGTTTCACAATGTCAAAACTCCAGCACTCTACCAAATTTGACTTGTGCAATTAGGACAACTCAACCTCTATTCCATTGAAATTCCTTCTGGCTTTTCAGAAAACAATGAGAGATATCATGCCATATGAATAGAAATTATGGTTTGGCACAAATCTCTAACTGTGAAACCAAGAAGTCTATACTATAGGCAAAGTACATCTTCAAAAGGCAAAGCAGGGAAACTGGCAATTTGATAGTAGTTACAAGTCCAATTCTTGACCCTTACCAGGTTAGCTGGAGCAGCAGGAGGAATGCCACACTTCTGTTCAAAGTCTGGGCTTAAAAAAGGAAAACCAAATTGGAATTTCTGTCCTGCAATCCAACTAAGTGATACATGCTTGCAGAGATGAGAAATGCATGAAGGGGAGGCCAAGTTCTTCTTCATGCTACACAAACTACAATTTGAACACGAATCTCACCTTTTCTTCAAACTGACAGTTACAAACTAGTTTTAGCAAGGTGTGGAAGTGCCAGTGTTAGACTGGCGTGGACAAAGTCAAGTCACAACACCAAATTATAGTCCAACAGGTTTATCTGAAATCGAGCTTTCACAGCACAGCCCCTTTGCCAGATGCAGTGAGACAGCAGAGCACACAGACCTACAGTTTATAGGCAGAGAGATCAAATGATCATACAACTGGTGAGTGAAGTCAGATAAGTCTCTGCAGGTGACCAAGAGTGTTAGACGGCAAGCAAAGTGTCAACAGCTGAATAACCAGCAAAGGGATGACATAATCTGATTAAGTGAGGCAGAGATAATTACAAAAAAGTAAGAATAAGGTGGAGACAAACTGAATGACAGGAATTGCATGCTGAAGTCAAAACTGTACAAACTAATTCAAGTAGAGAGATCGTAATTTATCAAAGTGATGCTGTCAAAGCAGGACAGCAAGGAAAATTTCACAGGTACAGAACAGTATGATGGGACATGAACCCAAGATCACAGTTGAGGCCATCTTCATGGGTACGGAGCTTGGCCATCAGTCTCTGCTTGGCAATTCTGCCGTGTTGTGTATCTATCCCAAAGTCCATCTTGGAGGCCGCTTACCCAAAGATCAGAGGCTGAATGGCCTTGACTGCTGAAGTGTTCCCCAACTGGGAGGGGCATTCCTGTCTGGCAATTGTTGCGTGGTGTCCATTCATCCGTCATCATAGTGTCCACATGGTTTCACCAAAATACCATGCCTCATGGCATCCTTGCCTGCAGCATATGATTGGCAACATTAGCCAAGTCATGAGTATCTGCCGTGTACATGGTGGGTGGTGTTCGACATGTGATGGAAGTATCCATGTCAATGATCTGACATGTCTTGCAGAGGTTGCCCTGGTAGGGTTGAGTGGTGCTGTGGTGGATGTTGTTCTGAAGGCTAGGTAGTTTGTTGAGAGCGATGGTCTGTTTAAGGTTTGGCAGTTGTTTGAAGGTGAGAACTGGAGGCGTAGGGAATGTCTTGGCAAGATGCTTATCATCGATGACATGTTGAAGGCCACAAAGAATTTGGCATGCAATTCCAGTCATTTAGTTTGTCTCCAGCACCAAATTATTTTTAGTTTTCTTGTAATTATCTTTGCCTTATTTAAATCAGATCATAGATCATCCCTTTGCTGGTTATTCAGCTGTTGACACTTTACTCACCAACTCTCGATCACCTGCAGAGATTTATCATCTGACACTCCACTCACACGTGTATGATCTTTCAATCTCTCTGCTCTTCTCTCTCACTTCAGCAGATAAAGGGGCTGCACTCCAAACACGTGATTTCAAATAAACCTGTTGGACTATGACCTGGTTTCATGTGACTTCTGACAGTTTTAGCAAGCAAATAGGTAGGTCAGTCCCACAACCCAGTATCGTCCTCTGCTCAGAAAGCAGAAGGCATCACTGCCTTTTCGTAGAAGTGGATGATTAAGCAACTCAAATGATCAGAGGAAAAGTACATTCAAAATCTCTGAGCATGGTGTGCAGAGTTCCTATAAATGTTTTAAGAGAAATTCACAAGTGAAGTAACAAGACAATCAGTGGGGCCCACACATTAAGTTCAGACACATTAGGCACAAAAACAAAATCACTACTGGTACACTTGGTACTTTTATAGGTCATTGCTGTACCAATTTCAAACTTTACTGATTGAACAAAGAAAATACAGAAAACTAGCACATTTATCCTACACCTAATAAAAAAAACTTCAAATCACAGCTCCGGTTTCATAGCAAGAAATATTGCTTTTTGAAGTGAACTGATGCTACCAAAAAGACAAATGTTTGTTGTGTTCAAAAAATGTAAAAAATCTCAATACACTGGAAGTGATGCTAGATCTCCTCATCAATAGCTGCATTGGCTGACCAGACACTGGAGGTATTGGAAGTGGTCAGTGTTCTAAGGCCTCCCTGTGGACATTGACTGGAGGGTTTGCTCCAGAATGCAAAGGTAGATTGGTGGAGGACTTTTGTCTGCAGACATTTAGGGTGAGACCCATGCTCTCACATGCCTCCGTAAAGGTGCTGACAATGGTCTAGGTGCAGACACAAGCATAACCTGCATACTACAGCTCAATGACACTGGTTGCTGTGACTTTGGTTTTCACTTGAAGTCAGCAGAGGATTGAATGATGTCCCCACAGGTTCTGCAAGTTAGCTCCACTCCAGTGGGGAGCAGGGGCGGAGAAGGAGAATGCCACCATTTCCCACCTGTTCCATGACGACATGGAAGTCGTGGTAACAACAAACTACTCCATCACCAGCCCACTCCCCATTCAGACGGCTGTCTCAATACAAGCACCCAAAGTAAATACAGTATTGCGAATATATACGTGGAATTCTAGGGTAGATGATCCAGGTTCAAGTCCTAACTGCTCCTGAAGGTTTGTAATAAGTCTGAGCAAATTGAATTTTGTTTAAAAAAAACTGAAAATAAAACTGCCAACAGCATAACTGGGACTGTTAAATGAAATGCTGAAAAATGCAGCTAGCAGTTGGAGCTCAACAGATGTCACAGTTAGGCTGTGTTGTAAAACTTCTGAGCCTGTATGTCAATATTACTCAGCAGTTGGAATTAGGTAGTTTTTTTAATGAACTAAGTGATGCCTTGGCAAAACAGTCATTTCTATTTATTGACACTATTTTCAAATTAGGTTTGCTTACTTTTGAGATCCTCTTACATTCATGCTGACAGTGAATCATAGCTGTTAGTACACATTTGGCTGTAAAGTGATCAGTGATATAACACTGTCACATACATTTTGACTATTACTGCAGTTTAACTTCAAGCTGACATGTAATTTTTGCACTATGAAGCACAAGGCCAAATAAAACTTCCAAATTGGTTGCATTAGCTAGAGTATAAATTGCAGACTTTTAAACTATAGCTACACAAACAGTTTATTTTAATCCAGTTCTCCAAGAGAGAGTACTACCCCTTGCAGACTTCACCAGAAACAATAATTGCAAGTAAGCTTAAAAATGGAACAGTTCAATCCCATTAAAATAAGATTCAAGGGGGCGTGACAGGGTTAAAGCTGAGAGGTTATTTCCTTCAGAGGGAACTCTCATCCCACGACCACTTACACCTAGTAGGCAAGGGCAGCAGATACATACAAACACCACCACCTTCAAAGTTTCCCTCCAAGCCACTCATCATCCTGACTTGGAAATATATTGCCATTCCTTCACTATCAATTAGTCAAAATTCTGTAATTCCCTTCCTAATGGCATTGTCAGTCAGACCACAGCAGTTCAATGTAGCAACACACCACCACCTTCTCAAGGACAACGACAGAGAGGCAATAAATGCTGGCTACCCAGCAATGCCCCCATCCCACAAGTGAATAAAAAACCAAACAGAATTAAAACAAAGTCTAAAAAGGATCAAGAAACCTATCAACCAGATGTTGTAATTATGAATTATGAACATTCCACAATGTTGCACTTCCTTAAACCTCAGGCAAGATGTTTCCTCTAATATGTAGAAGTTTGTGTTTGAACCCTCTGATTTTTCATTTTATTTTTATCATCTTTTGGTTTGGAGCTGTGGTCCAAGAGCTGAACGCGACCTTTGGACTGAGAGCAGTTTGTTTTTTTTTTAAAAAGAAAATTGCCTAGGAGGCCAGGCCTCCAAGTTAATTGAAGGTTAATTCTTGTTCAAATAGCACTTTTGGTTCTAGGGATGCATTATACTCAAATAGATATCAGATGTAGAATATTAACTACAGCCTCACAAGGAGGCAGCAAGATGAACCAAGAGAAACTAAAGTTTGAATTTGTTTTGAACTGTGTTTAAGCCAGAGGATTTTGCTGCAAAAGCTACAGGACAAAAGATTGATTGTTCCATGGCTTTCCTCATTAATTTGTTCCAAGTTGAGAATACAATTTCAATAACTAAGCAAATATTCCTCAGAGCTGATTGGAAGCTTTTGCATGCAAGAGCATCTTCAAAAACCAAGCAATTTACAATTCCATGTGCCTGTGATGTTACAGGTTGCAGAGTCCACTCAAACGAACTGACCAGTTACACCTCAATTGTCTTTCTTTCAAGTTATCCTTTAACTGTCAGCTTGTCTTTGTGGGAGTGGTGACGAGAATCAAACAAGATTGGATTCAAAAAGCAGACATTAGATTACCTTGTTGTTTAACTTTACTAAAGCTACTGTATTAATAAATAAACCTGGCTTATTTTTAAGCTATAAAATTTGGTGTCTGGTACTGGTTATTCAAAAAGTCTGGTTAGGAACTATTGGGATCAATTTGAGAGGGTCACGAAATGTTTTAGTTTAACTGTGTTATGAATAAGGATAGGGAGGCGGATTTGATTTGGAGAAATAGAAGTAGGTAATCTTTTCTGTATTGCTACATTCCTCCAATTCTGTCCTTGTACAAATACTACCTTTTAAACCACTCCAGTAGCTGTGTCAACTCCAAGCCCAGCAAGTGCTCTTTAAAGAAAAAGAAATTGCTGAGAAAACTCAGCAGATTTGGCAGCATCTGTGGAGAGAATAACTGAAGTCCTGAAGAAGGGTCACCAGACTCAAAATGATAACATTGCTTTATCTCCAAAGATGCTCCCAGACCTACTGGGTTTCTCTAGCAATTTCTGTTTTTGTTTCAGGTTTCTAGCATTTGCAATTCTTTCTGGTTTTGTTTAGTTCAATTGTTCGTTAAACTCTGTCAGCACACTTTTCCTAGTGACACGGGATGTTTAAAGCCCCACTCTTTTTAAGGCTAAAGAAAAACACTGCTGTGTTTGCAAAAGTTAAAAAAAAAACAGGTCAGGCTGTAGTTGCAAACAGAAATATAGCTAGTTTCCCTTGATTATCTTTAAACCAGATCAGGTTAAAATTAGAAATCTAACAAGTCTAGCAAACAGACTTGGTGGGATGGTGGTGGGAAAATACAACAAATGAGAAGGTATAGGTTTAAAAATAATGGAAAGCAAGAGACTAAGTGATAGGAGTTCTTGATTTATTCATAGTACGAACACATCGCCGGCTGTGCCAATCTCTAGTTGCCCTTGAGAAAGTGGTGAGCGGTGTTCTTGAACTGCCATAATCCATTTGGTACAGGTACATTCACAACACCATAGGGAGGAAGTTCCAGGATTTTGACCGAGTGCTACTAAAGGAACAGCAATGTTTCCATGGCTGCATGCTGTGCATCTTGGAGGGGAACTTGCAGGAGTTCCTAAGCATCTACTTTAGATAGCACTGGCAAGGATCAGTACTTGGGGTGCAACTGTTCGCAATATATTTAAATAATTCAGAGATGGGGACCAAAAGCAATATTTCCAAATTTGCAGATGATACAACAATGAGAATGAGCACTGAGGATAATGTAAACTGGTTGCAGGAGGATAGACAATCTTATAGGTGAATAGGCAAGAACATGGCAGATGGAATATAATGTGGAAAAATGCAAGGCTATCTACTAATACAAGGAATAAATGTGCAGTGCATTTATTAAATGGCTAGAGAGTGGAAAGAGATGTACAAGAGGGGTCCAACGGTACTGATTGATAAATTGACAAGGAAAAATTCAAATGTGTAGTTGGATTTCAAGTCAGCATTAAGAGATAGGTGGGCAAAGTTAAAAAGTACATGGAATTGGGGTTTGATAGACTAGCAATTAAGAATTGGTTGATGGAGAGGAAACACGGTAGGAACAATAAGGTCTATTTCAGGTAGCAGGCAGGGACTAGTGGCGCACAGCAAGAATTAGTGGTTGGGACTCAGCCACCCACACTAAACAAAAATGATTTCGATGAAGGAAACATACGTCCAAGTTAGCTGATGACAAAACTAGGTGGATTCTAATCTAAACAAAAGTGAGATTGTGTGCAAACATGACAGATCCAGTACATGGTGAAATGTGAAATTATATCCTTTGATGTGAAGAGAAAGGAAGATTATTTAAATGGTGATACATTACAAAGCATAGACATTCAAGGGGATTTGCACGTCCTTGTGCATGAAAGAAAGTAGACAGGCAGGTACAGCAAGCAATTAGCAAGGCAAAATGACTTGCATCGCAAGTTAGGAGTGGGAATGTCTTACTGCAGATATTCAGAGCCTTGGTTAAACCATATCTGGAGTATCACATGCACTTTCGGTCTCCCTACTCAAGGAGGAACATACACACCATAGAAGTCCAGCAGAGGCTCATTAGGTTGATAACAGTGGGCGGCAGCTCTGCTGCAATGAGAGACTAGTGAATTCAGGCAGAGTCAAACCAGAGTTGAATGTGAGACGGGATCTGACTGAACTGCATAAAATATTACCAGAGCTAGACAGAATAAATGCAGGGAGGATGTTTCCTCTGTCTAGAGCCACTGACATAATCCTGAGTCTCAGAATATGGGGTAAGCGAAGTGAGGAAATTTCTTCACTCAGGGTGACCACTACCACAGAAGTTTGAGGCTAGGTCAGAAAAAGGATTGATAATGTTTGAGATATTAAAAGGCACCAAGGAATATGGTGTTAGAGTCAGAAGATCAGCCATAATCTACTGAATGGGTGAGCAGGCTCAAAGTGCCAAATGGTCTATTTCTGGTCCTTGTAGGCTAATTTTCAGGAGCAAGAAATTACAAATGCTCATGCGATGTTCGCCTTTATTGCAGACAACTAGAGTACAGATGTGGTTTGTTTCAGGTATATAAGAACTTGGTTTGACTAGACCTAGAGCACTGTGGTCTCCTTATGTCAAGAAAAATATTACTGCCGCTGAGGATGTGCAATGAAGGTTCACCAGACATGTTCCTGGAATGGCAGGAACAATTGTTCATCACTGAGACCTACATATTTTAAAAAAAGGACAAACTGGGAAGTAGTAAAAAAGGTGTTTCCTTTGGTTGACAAGTTTAAAAGCACAAAGGCCACAGATTTGGAAAAAAAGACAACATGCCACTTGAGTCAGAGAGGATGAGAAATTATTTTACTCCAAAGGTTGAGCGCCTTTGGAACTCTCCGCCCTAGAGGATGGTGGAAGCTCCATTTTTGACTATGTTTAAAATGTAGAGGTGGATACATTTCCAATTACAAATGTCATCAGGGTTATGGGGATGCAAGTTATACTGAAGCATTTGATCAGCCACAATCACATTAATGGCAAAACAGGCTGGGCAGGCTAACTGGCCTACTCCTGTTCGTAGGTAGTGGACATGGTAGGTGCTGTCTAAGGAGCCTTAGTGAATTTCTACAGTGCATCATGCAAGTAGCACATATTGTTACTACATATCACAGGAAGGAGGAAGTATTTGTTGATGCAGTGCTAATCTGCAAACTGCTGTGCCCTGGTTGGTGTCAAGCATCGTGTTGTTGGAGATGTACTTATCCTGGCAAGTGGGGAGTATATTCCATCACACTGATATATGAAGTAGTGAATTGGACAAATAAAAAAGTGACATGTAAAAGGTAGTGTAAAGCAACTCACCATCTTAAACCAAATTAGGATTGCTGACTTTGTCAATAACATTCATCAAAACAAGTGAGAAAATGAGGCATGTTAGTGAGTTATCACAAATAAAGCATATGCTCCAAATTGTAGGAGAGTTCAGTAGGCAGAATTTGGAAGGAGTAACTGAATTGGCTCCACGGTTTATGGCAAAGAAATTGTCAGAAATCAATTAAACAAAATCCAAAGACGTTGAGAAATGGAGTGGAGTTCGTCAATTTAAAAGCACTGTCAACTGGTGTTGGGAAACAGGTTGAAAACCATTAACAATTTTCTGGAAACGTTATCCAAGCTACTTATGCATAAAATCTTGTGTAACAAGCTTTGTTCTGTTGTTAACCAAACTCTGCAGCTCCTGTGACTATTTTTCAGTGACTGACTAGCATGTTAACGAGAAAATGATCAAAGGAGCAAACAAAGAAAGAAGAAATTTGCCAAAGACCCTCAGACAGCACCTTCCAAACCCATGACCACTTCCATCTAGACGAACAAGGCAACCATGAGTTCCCAAAGAGGTTTATGTCAAAGACTGCTGCACCAGTGGCTACGAGTTGGGAAGAGGGAAAAAAAAGACTGCAAACACATTACAAAATTCTATGTTGGATAATCAATGCTAGCTCCATTTTACAGTGAATCCTGAGACAAGTATTCCAATTCTGTTGCAAATCAAGAAATCTAAACTATAGCTTGGAAATCTAATTCCTAAATGTATCAACATAGAAAATGTACATTTGAAATATTTAAAATTAATCAATTCAAGATTCAATTTAGATTTCAAAAGGGTATGGACAGATCCAGTTTCCTCCCACAGTCCAAAGATGTACAGGTTAGGTGGACTGGCCATGCTAAATTACCCCGCAACATCCAGGCTGGATGGGTTAGCCTTCGGAAATGCTGGGATGTGGTTTGGGTGGAATGCTCTTTAATGTCTCTACTGTGCCCTCAGATTCAATGAGGCACAAATGTCCTTTTGAAAGCCAGCTCCACAAACAAACATTCAGGCAAAATTCCTTTAAACTCAACTAGAAACGGGCTGGACATTGCCCAACAGTTGCAAAAGTATCAGCACTGACTGGTATTATTTTCTGAGCTCACAAGCCAACAATCCAGGAAAACAGAAAGAAACCATTTCACTCAAGTTTTTTTTTTTCCATACTGCAGCAGAATTAACATTAATGACTGGAGGAGCCTCTTAACAATCATTCAAGAGGATATCAACTTAAGCTTTCAGACCCAGGTAGAGCAGATGGGAAAACAAACACTACAGATCCTACTCCATGGGACACCCTTCCTCTCAGCCTAAATATCAGAGAGAAGAATGATCCATTCATCACAATACCAACCCCTGGTGAAACCCACACCAAGTGGATATTGATCATTGCAATGAGCATAGGAGTTGGGAAGTCATGTTGCGGCTGTAAAGGACATTGGTTAGGCCACTTTTGGAATACTATGTGCAGTCCCTGCTGTAGGAAGGATGTTGCAAAACTTGAAAGGGTTCAAAAAAGATTTACAAGGACGTTGCCAGGGTTGGAAGGTTCAAGCTACACTGTAGGGAGATAACAGGAACTGCAGATGCTGGAGAATCTGAGATAACAAGGTGTAGAGCTGGATGAACACAGCAGGCCAAGCAGCATCAGAGGAGCAAGGCAGCTGACGTTTTGGGCCTAGACTCTTCTTCAGAAAATGAAGAAGGGTCTAGGCCCAAAACGTCAGCCTTCCTGCTCGGCCTGCTGTGTTCACTGTAGGGAGAGGTTGAACATACCAAGGCTATTTGCCTTGGAGCATTGGAGGCAGAGGGGTGACCTTATAGAGGTTTATAAAAAGTCACGAGGAGCATGGATAGGGTAAATAGTCAAGGTCTTTTCCCCAGGGTGAGGGTGGAGTCTAAAACTAGAGTGCATAGGTTGAAGGTGAGGGGAGAAAGACTTAAGGGACAAAGGGACACCGGGACACCTTTTTCCACACAGAGGGTGGTGCATGTATGAAATGACCTGGCAGAGGAAGCGGTGGCACCTGGGACAATTACATTTAAAAAGGCATCTGGATGAGTATATGAATAGGACAGGTTTAGAGGGATATGGGGAAAAAGTGCTGGCAAAAAAAAAAAACGATTAATTGAGGACATCCGGTCAGCATGGAAGAGTTAGACAGAGGGTCTGTTTCCATGCTGTACAGCTCTATGACTATTAGAAGAAAGAGGGTAGCAAGGGAAGGAGTAAGCCCACTCAAGGACAAAGGAAGTAAGTTACGAGAGGAGCCACGGGAAGTCAGAAAGATCCTTAATGAGTACTTTGTTTGGGCATTCACAAAGGAGAAGGACATGACTGATCCATTGTGAAGGGTGAGATTTCTGAATATTTGGTAGTGTATGGTAAAATAGGGCAAAGTCAGCATGGTTTCATCAAGGGGAGGTCACGCCTGACAAATCTGCTAGAATTCTTTTAGGAAGTATGAGCAGGGTAGGCCAAGGAGAGCCAATGGATGTTATCTGGACTTCAGGAAGGAGGCTGAGTAAGATAAGGGCCCATGGTGTTAGAGGCAAGGTACTAACATGAATAGAAGATTGGCTGTCAGGCAGAAAGAGAGTAGGGATAAAAGGGTCTTTCTCAGGATGGCAGCCAATGACAAGTGGTGTTCCGCAAGGGTCAGTGTTGGGACCACAACTCTTCCCTTTTACATTAATGATTTAGATGAAGGAACTGTGGGCATTCTGGCTAAGTTTGCAGATGATACAAAGATAGGTGGAGGGACAGGTAGTATTAAGGAGGTGGCAAGGCTGCAGAAGGATTTGGACAGGTTAGGAGGGTGGGCAAAGAAGTGGCAAATGAAGTACAATGTGGGAAAGTATGAGGTCATGCATTTTGGTAAGAAGAGAGGTATGGACTATGTTCTAAATGGGGAGAAAATTCAGAAGTCTGAAGTGCAAAGAGACTTGGGAGTTCTAGTCCAGGATTCTCTCAAGGTAAGCTTGCAGGTTGCGTCAGTAGTCAGGAAGGCAAATGCAATGTTGGCATTTATTTTGAGAAGACTTGAATATAAAAGCAGGGATATACTATTGAGGCTTTATAAGGCTCTGGTCAGGCCACATTTGGAGTATTGTGTGCAGTTTTGGGCCTCATATGTCAGGAAGGATGTTATGGCCCTGGGGCAGGTTCAGAGGAGGTTCATGAGAATGGTCCCAGGAATGGAAAGCTTAACATATGAGGAACATTTGAGGACTCTGGGACTATACTCAATGGAGTTTAGAAGGATACGGGGGGGATCTAATTGAAACTTACAGAACACCGAGTGGCCTGGACAGAGTGGACGTTGGGAAAATGTTTTCATTTGTAGGAGAGACTAGGACCCACAGGCACAGCCTTAGAGAAAGGGAAGACCTTTTAGAACGGAGATAAGGAGAAACGTCTTCAGCCAGAGAGTGGTGAATCTATGGAATTCACTGCCACAGAAGGCTGTGGAGGCGAGGCCATTGAGTACATTTAAGGCTGGGATAGATAGGTTCTTGGTTATCAAGGGGATCAAGGGTTACGGGGAGAAAGCGGGAGATTGAGGTTGAGGAACTTATCAGCTATGATTGAATGGCAGAGCAGACTCAATGGGCCGAATGGCCTATTTTCTGCTCCAATGGCTTATGGTCTTAGGTTGAGGGCAGGGATGAGTGTGCAAGTACTCTAGAGAATATCAATACACTGGAGCAAGTTTGGGAATCGTAAATTGCATTAAGGTAAACTAGTCCCTAGGGCAAAAATGGGACCTATCCCAGGTGCGTGCAAACAGCAAGGGAGGAAATGGCTAGAGCTTTAGCAGATATCTTCACATCCTCTTTGACCACAGGCGAGGCTCCAGAGGACTGGAGATTAGGCAATGTTGTTCCCTTGTTTAAGAAAGGAAGCAGGGATAATCTAGGAAATCACAGGCCAGTAAACTTGACATCTGTGGAGGAGTACCTCTTGGAGGAAGATACTGAGGGACAAGATATATGCACACTTGAAAGAAAATGATCTAGTTAGTGACAGCCAGCATAGTTTTGTACGGGCGAGGTCATGTCTCACCAACCTGATTAAATATTTTGAAGAGGTGACAAAGATAATTGATGAGGGAAGGGCTGTGGATGTAGTTTACATGGACTTTAGTAACGCATTTGTTAAAGTCCCACTTGGCAGGTTGGTACAAAAACTAAAATCACATGGGATTCAGAGTAGGCTGGCTCGATGGATACAAAACTGGCTAGGTCATAGAAGACAGAGGGTGGCAGTAAAAGGGTGTTTTTCCGAAGAGAGACCGGTAGGTAGTGGCATTCTACAGGGACCAGTCTTAGGTCCTCTGTTGTACGAGTGATCTGGAAGAAAATGTGGATGGTCTGATTCTAAAGTTTGCAGGAGTTGCTGATAGTGCCAACAACTACTAAAAGAGAGTGTGTGCTTGCTACAGAAACTCTACCATTCACTTGATCTCATCTCTATGGTGCCCGTGTGGCAGATGAGGTTGAAACTGGCAGGATGACCGCAAGGATCTTGATGTGTTTGGAGACGGTTATGTTGCTAAAACTTCAATTTTTACTTTATTTGCCGTCAAAGGGATAGCTAGATAGGGGCAAACATTTTACTCTAGGGGTGTTGGAATGTGACCTTGCCAGTGTCCTTGCACGCATCAGATGTCATTGGGTCAATGTAAGTAAGTAGTCCTAAACGTTGCCCGACTCAGCCCAAGTCCAGTAGAGCTGTGTGGATGTTAGTTGTGGTTTCCCCAACTGCCGCTTAACAGAAGTTTTGCAACAAGGTATGGATGAGGAAAGCCTGAGTTAAAGTCTCACCTGCCCCACACATCTGAACATGTATGTTCAAATATCTATTACAGCCACAGTCTGTGCCTCATCTTCCTGAAGTTGTAGGTAAATTCTAATTGATCTGTTGAGACATGTTATTACACATCTCTGGAGCAGGTAGGACTTGAGTCCAGGCCTCCCTCTGCAGAAGGCTGTACATTGCCTGATGGGGTAGTTGCTTTTGAGTCTATTTCGCCTTCATGGAAATAATTGAAAAATAGGAAGGTAGAAGTGGGGCAGAATGTTTGATAGCAAGTCACCTACAGCTCAACAATTATTTGTAAACTTGAAGGCAAAAAAAAAAACCTGTTCAGACATCTTTAACCCCTCCAGACAAGGTGGCACTTCAACATGAACTTCTTGGATCAGAGATTGAATAGTTGTGCTGTACCCCAAGAGTGATTTGTAAACTATGTGCACCTATCCCTACCCAATGAAGTACCCTCAGGTGTAGATAGAAAGTAATCAAGTACAAAGGACGAAGCCAATTTTCCTTCTGACAGGAGGACTGACATTACCAAGTAACCATATCAAAAATGCAGATCTGGAATTCTCCTAATCTCATCTATGTGACTGAATAAATAAACACCATACATAGTTAAGTCAATGGGTGAGCCAAGGATAGAGGGGAAACTATGAAGTCACACTTCAACAGAACAAGATCAACACTACATAAAATTCTTCCATCACATGGCACAACCAACCAAACATTAAAACTTCAAGTTTCATTTAGTGAACACTTTCTAGCTGTTTCTAACTGGCCATGCCATAAACAGTGAGCATGGCAAGGAATAGAAATGTCCAAGCATCGATAATGATAAGAATAAAGGAATTAAGTTGACTTCTTACAAAACTTCAGCTAAACGACATTTGCAAATACTGGAAATATGCACTGGAATGGGGTTGGGATGGCATGGTGGCTCAGTGGTTAGCACTGCAGCCTCACAGCACCAGGAACCTGGGTTCGATTCCAGCCTCTGGCAACTGTGTGTTGAGTTTGCACATTCTCCCTGTGTCTGCGTGGGTTTCCTCCAGGTGCTCTGGTTTCCTCCCACAGTCCAAAGATTTGCAGGTTAGGTGGACTGGCCATGCTAAATTGCCTGTAGTGCACAGCGGGGTGTAGGTTAGGTGGATTATAGGGGGATGGGTGTGTGGGGGGGGTGGTGCTCCGAGGTTCGGTGTAGACTTGTTGGGCCGAAGGGCCTGTTTCCACACTGTAGGGATTCTATTCTATGGGACACTGCAGGTTACCTAAAGAGATCAAAAAAGACATGATACCAGAAATGAGAGGTTGTTCCTTTCAGGAACACTTGAATAGACTGTGGTTCTTACCTTCAGAAAAGAAGGACTGGCAAAGATCATCACTAAATAAATCTAAAAAGGAACTTAGGAAAGACCTTTCTGTTTAAGACTGTGGGTTACGATGTGGAACACAACCTGTTTTGTAGCAGGCAACTGGCAAAGACATTAATGAGGAAAACAAGAGTCATTAAAAGGAAGATGACTACGAGAATAAATGAAGGAAGGGAGGATGGAAGGAAGCTCACGTGGAGCACAAGCACTGGCATGGGGTTGTTCAGCTAAATGGCCCACTTCTGTGCTATAAACACCATGTGATATCAGATTTCAAACTGGCTCACACAAGTTAACTCATCTCTCCAATATAGCACTGTCATACACCCTGTTTCAACCGTGCAATTAAATAAAGCTTGCACAAATTGCTATACGAGTTATGCTGGCTGCAACAATAGCAGAAAAAGGTGCAAAACGTTTCTGGTTAAAAACGATTCAGCAAAAGAAAAAAGTGAGGCTGTGTTCATAGATTCAATTACTATACCATAGAGACTGTAATGGAGGAGATAAGTTTAAAACTATTTGGTTAGAATTAAGAAAGGAATGTAACACTGCACATGGAATTGAGCAGAGACGGGAAGCGTCAAGATGCATTATCAAATTTGGTTGACCAAGACTTGCGAATTCCACTGAACTAATCAAAACATTAGACTAAAATATCCAGCGAACCATACAAGGGGGGCTGATATCAGAAGTGAAGATACTTGGCAGTCAGTAGTGTACATTCTGTGGAAATAGCACATCAAAGCCACCTAGTGATCAGCACAATATGCTTGTTTGCAGGATTAAACTACTGCTAAGTAAAGTTATGGTCAACTTGCAAAATGTTGTAGACACACTGCCAGACACCTACTCTGACAAGATAAGCAAAAGGATCGAAAATTGCTGGGGGATGGAAGTGAAAAATACCAGTACTTTGAAATAAACAGACATATTTGACTAACTATCCCCTAATACGCCAGTAAGGGATATTCTATCTTGCTTTTAAGATACAAAATCTGCATCACAAAAATAATTGATGCTATGGTTGACAAGAGAACAAAGATGACAAACAGCAGCTTGATCCACATTCTACACTGAAAGAAACTGATTGTTTTTGCAGTTTACATGTGAACTTGAAATTACTATTGAGCAATATAAAAGTACATTTTAGAAAAAGACAAGCAGCAGCTTGAGCAACCTACTGACTACCTTCAACTATGGACTGATCACCTGCAGTGATTCTAAGTAAGGGGACACAGCCACAATAAGCTGCTCATGCAGTCGGAATACTAAAAGTTGAATAAATTAAAAAGTAAATTAGAACCTATCTTGCAATCCTTGGAAGGAAGGGAAATTAAAAGAATGTCCAACATTATTCCATAGATTAGAACATGTAGCTAAATGAGATACTAAAGCATGAACATTTCTAGTTCTCAACAAGGCAATATAATAAAGGGGGAAATATTACCAAACGCAGTGGTGGTTTACACATTTTACACACATACCAAAGATGCGTCAAAATTTCAGTCAAAGGTATTAAAGGGAATCTGACTGTATGGTTCAAGAACAAAGCAATAGTCTATGAAATCAATGTTTTAATAAAATGCAAAAACAGAAACAATGATCAGTTTTTTTTTAAATGCATGAACAAACTATTCGGGGCATGAAATAGGCAAAGCTGTAAGCCACTGATTAGATAAAGTCAACATGATTCGACAAAGGGTATGTTTTTTTTTAAAAAGGTGGAAATCATCAGGATAATTAACGAAAACCTGCAGATACAGTACATTCATTTTGAGGAAGCACTCGATAAGATGCCATAGAACAATTTGTTCCACAAGATAAGAATTCATAGGATCAGCACGGTTGAGAATCAGAAAAGAATAAATAAGTCATTATTGGGTGGCAGGATGGAACTTAGTTGAGCGCCAGAAAGATCAGTGCTTGGTCTCGTACTTACAATTCATAATGTGACGCGAGAGGAACTGTGTATCCTGGTGTACTGAAGATACAAGGGAAGGTGGGAGAGCTAGGGAAGATCTAAGAAGCATCTACAGGATACAATCTGCTTGAAACTATTGAAAGTGCATGATGAAGTACAAGTACCCCCAAGTACCCAGGGAGGGGAACTCATAATTCTCAATTTCAACATTCATTCTGAACTACTTCTATTGCCACTACATCACCAACATGCTCTATATTCGCTATCTAATGGCTGAATCTTTCCTCAAGACATGACAATTCAAAAAGCTGCTTTGTATACATTACATAAAATACAAGCTTATCCACACCATTCACCAGACTTTTCCTTGCTAACTGACATTAGCTCCAAATCAACGCTTCAACTTCTAAAAAAGTTTAAATACTCCCATAAGCATCTCCAACTCCAATTCTCAATTCATTTGGATTTTTCACCCTGAAATCTTCAATTATCAAGAAGCTCTAGAAGTTCACTTGCTCTAAAAATAAAACTCTCAAAGCTCAGTACCAGCTTTTGACTTTTCACTTTGTTAGAAATATAACTCAAAAATACTTCACGTTTTAAAAAAGTGCTTAAAAAAAACACGATTCCGAAGTCATCCAGAGAAAGGCTACAAACTTATCTATATAAAAGTGACAGACGACAGAGCAAAATTGGACAGAAACCCTGAAAGTGCGACATTATGAGTAAGCAGGAGCAAAAAAAAGTAGAGGCAATTTAAGGTGAGTGTTATCTAGTACAATAGGAAGAGATTCATCAAGTTAAACCATGACTGCAAAACAAAGAACAGTTTCAAAGTGGTCAAACAATTTCGTGAAGTGGCGTTAAGAACGCACTTTATGCAGCCAGAGAAAATTAAGACATTTGAAGCAACTATCAAGAGTATTACAAAAAAAGACAGACACTCAGCACCATCATGATGCTAGTATAGAAATAAAATCTTAAGTTGAGACAGCATAGGTCAAATAGTTTCAGTTTCCTTACTTTACGATAAGCCAGTTACCCAAAAGCAAGTGCAATTCAGACAAACTGGAATCGAACGCAAGGTTTGAGAATCACTAAATGCATCTGCAAAGCAGGATACTTCATACTAGAGTATTTATTGACATATATAAACCTGTCTGTTGTTGCCCGGACCACTACAGGACGCAAAGCTGACAACTACAAGTCGTGTTGCAACTTCTGTCTGCCTCCGACTATCATATTTCCGTCCATGGAAAAAACAAACGTTACATAGGTTTCCTCCGTATCTGGCGCATCAAACTAACTTTCGGGCGGAGTTTGGGATCTCATCCTGTTACAAGTGATCTCGGAGTTTACAAAAAACACACGTTCCGGCCAAACATGAAGCTCCGAACACCCACATTTCCAAGGAAGTTACTAAGACAAAAACGAAGAGCGAGGACAGGAAAAGCAATTTCATGGCGAGGGGTGGGGGCTTTTGACGCCTTTGAGACTAGTTCCATACTAAACTGGTTTCGGAGAGACTACTTCACCACACAGTTTCCCCGAGGTTGCCCAACCCAGAGTAAAGGGAGCGTTGCTCAATTGATACAGCTATCATTCCAGTATGTCGGACTACAAAAAAAACCTGTACTTAGCTTTCAGACAGACAGATCATACGAAAGAAACACCGAAATTTATAACACACGCACGCAAATAGATCAATGGAAAGATCCCTTGGCTTCACACCGAATAAAAACAAAGCGGGGACGAACAGCTTGCCTCACAAGAACAAAAGCTGTTTATAAAATCATCAATTCAAAAATTGTAGAGCGGGCGCCTAAAGAGCACAGCGCGGACCCGTGGGAGGGGAGGAAGCTATTCGGAGAGGGAGAGCCCCGGCCCACATACCCGGGGAATATGAGTCAGACAGCGCGGCACACCCTCTGGGACACACAGAGACTGGAGTTAAAGTGTGCTGGTAAATCCAGGGAACTACCGACGGACTCCTTCACAAAGTGAGTTTAAAACAGAAGAGAGCTAGAGAGAGACCGCCACCTTCCTCAGCCCCGAGCAAAACCTGATATTATCGAGGCCCCGGGATGGGGGCGGATAAGTGTCCAACCGTTCACGGCCTGGAGAAATCGAAGTGAAGAAAGGAGATATATATGTGTGTGTGTGTGTGTGTGTGTGTGTGTGTATCTCTGGAGTGGTCTCGGAGAGGGGGGTTGCAGGAGTGGGGGCGAGGGATCGAATTCACGGCCCACCCCGTATCCGGGCAGAGTTACTTGCCGCTGGGACGGTGTGTGTAAGAGAGAGAGAGCAGGACACGGCAGGGGAGTTGTAACCGCCAGCGGTGCCGCTCGCCTGCTTTTCCCTTAACCCCCGCGGACCCTCCGCCAGCTCGTACCTGGATATAGTTGTTCTCGCAGTAATCGGCCACACGGCCCAGGTTCTGGTAACTCTCTATCAGCGCCCTCTTGCCGGCGGGGATTTCCTCCTCGAGTAACATCTGCAGCTCTGCCATCTTACATCTTTCTGCATCGCTTTATGACTCCTCGCTCAAGACCGCCCTGGTTACACCCTCCCAACCACGCGAAGCACGCCGGGATTCCATAGCCTCGCTCTCACCCACTGGCCGCAAAGTCATCTGGGGCTTGTAGTCTCTTTCCTCTGCGAATGACCTGGTGATCCCGGACACTTGAAAGTGTGCCTGCGGGGAGAAAACTGGCTTTTGAGGCACCAGTGGTAATGTCCTTCGCTCTGGCTCAGGACATCCATGTCCAAGTCCCACCTCCTCCAGAGGTGTGTAATAACATGCCTGAACAGGTTAATTACAAAATATGCTGGAGAAACACCACAGGTCTAGCAGCATCTGTAGAGAGAGAAATAGAGTTAACTTTTCAAGTCCAGTGACCTTTCAGCTTAGAACTGAAGATACCCGGCGAAGGGTGGAATATATGCTGATTTGAGTACTGTTGATTAGTCAAAATCGTGGAACACCCATCCTTAACAGCACTGTGGACAGCATAGACTAAAGAAGCACGCCATTACCTTCTCAGTCAATTAGTGATGGGTAATAAATATGGGCCCTGCCAGTGATCTTTACATGCCATCAATTAATTTAAAAAATTAACAGATAAAAACATTAGCTCTACCCCTCCTTTGCTGGTAAAACTAATTAGTTGCATTTGTATTATCATTTCCTTTAACTTCAAGAACAGAATCATTAATAGACCTTGGAAATGGTTATGTCCACTGGATGAGGAGATCATAAATAAGTAGGCAACAAAATTAATTTTAATATGGCACAATTTAAAAGAGTTGTACAAAAGACATTAGCTGGAATTATGGAAGATAACAATTCAATTATAGTCAGTCTTCCCAGTAATGCAAGCATAAATATGTATTATACACACTGGTCAACAGACAACAACATACACCTTGGTTCTCCATTATGAATGATGAATATAGTCACCTTTGGTTGGGTCCACTGCAGTACATGTGAATGAAGCACTCCTTTGGACATTTCCTCTTTTGCCCACAGTCAAATATTCTGCTGACACTAATTGTTCAGTTTCAAATACAAAGACTAAATATTTGGCTGAGCTACTTCCTGGGTAGCTGTCAGAGGATCCAGAACCATATTCCATGGGCCAGGCCCAAGCTTTTAGAAGGTCAGGCAGGAAGACATAATGGAGTGGGAGGCAAAGTTTCTCTTTCCCAATGGCAGGTTAAATTTATGGTATTAGCTTCTCAGAACCTTTCAACTGGGTTGGCTTTCAGGAACCTTTTTTATATTTTTTAGCTGTCTATGAATACTCATTAACGTCCCAGGAGATGGGAGTTACATTCATGGGTGCAACCTTTTTAGCCAAAAACAGGAAGCATGTGTTCACAAACCTGACTATGTACACAAGAGGAATACTTGGCAGAGTAGACTGCTTCCTCTGAGCCCCTGTGAATAAACCAGTAATCGATTACTTGGCTGCTTCAGAAATAAGATATCATGCAAACACTTCCATGGGCTAAAGACTCCCAATGTTCAGCTGGCCATGACAAGGCACATTCATAGCCCATCAAGTTTATTACATTTAAGCTCTTCCAGTGTTAATGGTTCCTTCCCAGGGTCTGGCAGCGGTAGATACCTTTGCTGAAATAGCAGTCCCAGGACACGGCAGCAGTAGCTACGTAAGCCAGAACAAGGGACCGGTTGCTTTTGCGCGGTGGGCTCAGCGTTGATTTTGAGCCGAGTTCAGAAACCAGCAGCTTCAGCGGACTCATGGTGGCGATGGCAAAGGACTGGTGATGCCAAAGACTGGTGACATGGTTCCAGCGGTGGTGTCATGGCTCCAGGCCACGGCTGGACTCGGATACCTGACGGCAGAGGCGGTAGCATTCCGGCTGCAGCACTATGTGAGTACTCAGGGCACCTGAATGTTCGCAGATTGAGGGATGCACTTTGTGGCTTTGTTTTTCTGGCAGCAAGGACCCATGACAAAGTGTCCTGTCTTTTGTATACTAAGATGGTGCCGGATGATGATGATGGCAACTTTATATGCTTCTCACTGTATTCTTGTATTCCTGTATTTGAACATACATGACAATAAAATCTAAATCTAAAGACCCTCCTTGTTCAACAGCTCATAAGAAGGAACATCCATAGGCCATCAAGTTATTGTAGTCAGATTATTAGTGTTAGGGAGGATGGCTGATCAGTCCCACCAGCCTACCTAATCAAGGCAGTCACACTGCTCATTAAAACAAATCTGATTAGAACAGGCAGGCATAATAAAACTTAAAAGGTGGATGAACATAAATGGAATATTAACTTAAACATGTGTGTAACCTAACTGGGGCATCAATAAAAAAGGTTCTCAGAAAAGTGCACTGGATTTAAAGGAAAGCTAGAGAAAGCAACTTAAGTGCCTTTAAAATCATGGGCAGTGGAAGGATCCTCCGAAATGGAGGCAGCAAACTATGTCTGAGAAGGAAAAGTCAAAGTAATAGGGGCAAAGGATGAGAAATGGCTACTATGTGGGACACGGGATGGCTTAGTTGTTGTGCTGGAGAGAGAGAGAGAGAACGAGCAGAACCGTATGAGGCAGAGTGTATCTGAGATGAGGCATCATGATTTCTGTGGGAGTGGGATCAAGGAGAAGAACAGGAATGTCAAAGGAAATAGTAAGAAAGGGAAATTGAAAGAGGGCAAAATAAAAAACAAAGGAAATGGCAAGGCCATTCATGGTAATGGGGTTGGGGGGAGAATTGTATTCAAAATGGGGAGAGTGTGGGGGACGTAATCCAAAGATAAGTGTACAGACACATCTTTCCAAAACTCAAATTCCAAAAGACGGTTTCCAAGAATGTTCCATGCAAAAGGGAGGACCACAGATTTGTTTGTGTTGGTCAGGCAAACTGAACAAACAAACCCAAAAGAAGTAATCAAAATAAAAACTTTTAAATATTGATTGTGAGAGTGATGCATTATGACTTTGCATTGAAGAAAACTACCAATTGCATTAAAGGTGAATAAGGTGTAAATGGTATAAGCATCTATCTCCCCACCACATAAAGTGAATCAGTATCCTTTCAAAAGAAGAGAAGCTAAGGTTCAACAACAGTGCTACTGTTTCAGTTGGGCAGCAGGGGCAGCAGGGATTAATGCAGAACCAATCGCAGGCTCATACATATGAATGTTAATGACATTGTGATGAAACAGTTATGTTGTCTAATCCTTCCAAAGTGTGGGGCTACATCACAGGGTGCTATGATGGTAAATAGATTTACATTGCGTTAATTGGCACAGGCATGCAAGGTACCTTTAAGATAAAGAGCAGACATCTCTGATATACCAAAAGGAAAGGTGAGAATCAGTCATGGGTGATGGAGATTGCACCTATCCATGTACAGGGTTTCGCCCAAGAAAGGAGCAGCCTGATAACGGTCTAAAATAGTCATTGGCTATGACAAGATGTTAAATGCAAAGCAAACATCTAATTACTGTCCTTTAATCACAGATCAATAATTTCACTTTACATGTTGGAACCCAGCAGCAACATTAGTATTTATAAGATTAAAAAGATGAAGAAGAGAAGAAGGAGAAGAAAGGGCAAGAAACAACACAGAATCATAGACATGAGGCTCAGGGGCTCCTGCTGTAGGCAAACAAGCAGCCTGGTAAGAAGGAATCCAGTGACTACAGAAACAGTCTATAGAGAAAGGGTATATGGAAAGCATTGCAGCTACCTCCAGATAAGTAAATGACAGTCTAGGAGACATCTTTACATTTCTAGAGAAGTTGTGACCTACATCTGGTACCTCCTGAGGAAGATCTGCATTTGCACAGCTTGGAAGGAACTGCTCTGTCTGTGGGCCTGAAGATCATGGCTCCTTTCAAAATTCAAATGGGGACTTGTGTGACATTTCACACAAATCTTATTGATGCCCTTTACAGGAAGGCAATCCAGTTTCTCTAGTTTATCATTGACCTGAACAACATAGCTGCCTGGACTGTGCGATTTGTAGTTACCTCTTGGTTTGCTCAGGTGAAAGGGCCCATCAACTCTGCGCAAATGGTGCTCAGAGTTCCCTGCTAGTCAGACTCGTGAACAGGATAGGGTTTCAATCCCTCAATGACCAGCTCCTTTATGACCATTAGCAACAATTCTTGTAAGTGTGTGCCCACTAACAAGTGAGCTGTCACAATGCTGACACTGTGCACAACATCTAGCTTCCTCCAACGTTTGATCACCATCTCCAGAACTGGGCCTTGATGATAAGAGGTGCTTCCAGAAAGTTAATGATTCCAGTATGGAACCCTCAGACTGATGACATAAATGCGGTACAAAACAGCCCATGCAAGAATTAGTGCCATCATTGAACAGAAACTTCCTCTTAACACTGTGCCTTTCCTTTCTCTTCCCATAAAAGTGGAGGAGGTTGTCAAATCCATAGCATTGCAACACACATCCGTTGTTACAATGTGCACAAAGGCAAAATGAGAATTAAATTGTGTCCGGGGTGAGTAGGATGTCATAGAATGAATAATTCTGAATTGTCTAAAACATTGTGCTAAGTTTTCAATTTGTTATATTTAAGTACTGATTTGTAATACTAGAGGTTCTACCTATGAAATTCTTAATTCAGTTATAAGTAACTTGGGGTTGATTTGTCTTTCTATACTGTACTGATCTGCTTATCAACAGGACAGTTGAGATCAGGACCTGCTTGGTATGTCAGAAATTGTCATATCACACCAATGCAAAATGATGTGAAACACACGGAATGTTTTCTATCCTTCGGTTTTCCCTCTGACTTGTTCTTTAGTTTTTTCTTCCTGAAGATAGTGCAACTCTGAAGGGCGGCATTCTGCAAGCTGTGAACATGCTATGATTCTGTATTTCATGCTGGGGTACCAGCAGTATTCTTAGAACTTGTATGAAAGTAAATGTTATCAAGGTAATCAGCTGTAGGCTGTCTTAAAGAATCTCAAAGTTGCCCAATTTTTTTCTCTCTTTCTGAGGCTGATTTTAATGCCTTCACCACTTAAAACAGACTAACAGCACAGATCAAAATTGAAGCTGAGGCTTTCTTGGTTCAACACTGTCTTTTATGATATATTCATCCATCCACACAGCTGGCTTTTTAATGTTTATCAGCTGGAACATCATTTGATTTTAAAGTATTTATTTTTGATTCCTAGTTTATCCTTATCGAGTTAAAATTCCTACATGTGCTATCTTTAGCAATCAATTATCACATTTGAATACATTTTTTGGTGAACTATTTCAACAATTCACTAACATCCTATTCCTATCCAAAGAGCCAAATTAATGCCAAGATGTATGAAACTACTTTTAATCCACAAGCATTGAACAAATTTGGTATTGCAGCTTCTCATTGTGTGCTCTATTAAAATTGCATTTAAGTTGTTTCCACTTTCTCTTCTACAGAAAAGGATTATGATTAAAGGTTTCATTTTCATAATGCCTTAAGGTGCCATACAAAGAGAAATAAAATAGAGATAGAATCTCTACAGTGTGGAAACAGACCATTCAGCCCAACAGGTCCACACCAGTCCTCTGAAGAGCATCCCACCCAGACCCATTCCCCTAACTCTACATTTCCCATATCTAACAGACCTAACCTAAACATCCCTGGGCACTATGGGCAATTTAGTTTGGTCAATCCACCTACCCTGCACATCTTTAGACTGTGGGAGGAAACCAGAGCATCTGGGGGAAACCCCCACAGACACAGGGAGAAAGTGCAAATTCCACACAGCCAGTCACCCAAGGTTGGAATTGAACCTGGGTCCCTGGCACTGTGAGGCAGCAGTGCTAACCACTGAGCCACCGTGCCACCCTAAACACCAAGCAGAAAATTGGGCTGAGAGTTAGAGGTGCATATTCAACAGGTCTGTCAGCATCTGTAGAGAGACATTTCAGGGCCAAACATTAAAAGAAAAGACCATCAACTTGAAAGATTGGATGGAATGTAAAACCCCTTCAATCCCTCCGGAAGCAAGTGAGGAGCGAGGTGGAGTGCTGGACATAAAATACGGCAGAAGTTGTCAGCAACCTCACTCCTTTCTATGAAGACCAGGGTGGAAAGTGTGAAGGATGGTCTTCCCAATAGTCGGTCAAATGAGACCTTTCAATGGTCAATTAAGTGCTGCTTAACGGCCTTGGTCTGCTGCTATTGATATTCCTGCTTATCACTGCAAGCATTAAATCCAGTCCATTAACTCTATCTTTTTTTCTCCACAGTTGCAGCCCCACCTGCTATATGCTTCCATTTATTTTAATTCCCCTTTCACATCAGTTTAATTTTGTGAAAAAATTGGCTTCAAGGAGATTTTTAGAAGTGGGAACAGATATACCAAACTGGAAAGGTAGTTCCAGAGTGCTGAGGTAAGATCCTTGAAAGTTCTGTCCACCAGTATTGGATTGGAGGGCCACACAGAAGGCTAAAGATGAAACAAAAGTGCAAAATGGGGAACAGGGCAGGAGGCAGAATATGGGAAGGCTGAAGAACAAATAATATACAAATATTATACAATACAATGATTTCAAATTGATCAGTCTGAGTGAAGAGCAGCAAGTGGAAATCATTGAGAGTAGGAAAGTTGGAAAATCATAATGAAAGAAAATTAATGCAAAATAAACCACCCATTGAACAACTACATGAACTCAGGAATGTTGCAGGTAAAATAACAAAGTAATCAGAGGCAGAAGAGTATTAATTTGGCAGCAAACTGTTTATTCATAGGTAGCTTCTGTCTGCAAGCTTCACAGAGACCAATAGATTTTGCAATCACATTATAATGTCTGGAATTCCCATTCTGCAATCAAACAAATCAACCAAAATTATTTGTTATGTGGAGAAGTCCCTAGAATCACAGATGCCAGTGTTCAGCCAATTCAATTTGTTCCATGTGATACCAAGAAACAGCTGAAGGCAATAAATTCTGCAGAAGAAAAGGACCCTGACAAAATTCCGACAATAGTACTACCAACTAGAGCTTCAGAACTTGCTGCATCCCCTAGCCAGCTGTTCCAGTGCAGCTACATTATTGGCATCTACCTGATAATGTGAAAAATTGCCAGGATATATCGTCGACACAAAAAGCAGGACAAATCTAACCCAGCCAATAGCCACACCATTACTTTACTCTTGATCATCAGTAATGGAAGGTATCGTCAACAGTGCTCTAAAGCTGTACTTGCTCAGCAATAATCTCCACTTGCTTCGCAATAACTGACACTTGGTTTGGATTCTGCTGAGTCTTCAGCTCCTGACCTTACTACAGGTTTGGTTCAAACATGGACAGAAAATCTGAACTCCAGAGATGAGGTGAAAGTGGCTGCCCTTGACATCAAGGCAGAAATTGTGCAAGGGTGGTATCAAGGAGCCCTTATAAAAAATAGAATCAATTGAAATCAGGGCAAAACTCTCCATTGAGTACAGTCATATCTAGTGCAACAGAAGACGATTGTGGTTGTTGTAGATCAGTCAACTCAGCTCCAGAACACGACTGCAGGAGTTTCCCAGAATCATGTCCTAAGATAAACAATCTTTAGCTGTGAATAATTCCACAGGTGCCAGTATCCTGTCACCAAGTCACCCTTTATTTACATGTGGAGAGTCCTTGGCACTGATCCAGCTTCTACAGAGCCAGCTCTCAGAGAGAACAGGATGTCTGATGCTCCTATTCTTATCTGTCAGCCAGGGTTCCCTGATTGGACCAAAATAATATCCCAATCAGGGAACTCATATTCTGCAAGGTCCACCTGGCTGACTTCATTACAATCACTACATCCCTCCTCCTCTTAGTCCGAGGACATGGGTCTGTTTTTTTTTGTAGTTCCTCCTGGGGCGTTTTAGCACTGAGTCAGATTCCTCCAACTCTGCCTCTAATACAGGTGGCGTGTAATGTACAGTAGCTTGCCTCTTGCGCACGGACTGTCTCACAAGCAATTCATTCTCTTCTTCAGGCAGTAAAAGCATTGAGGTGGTGACATCCGCCATGTCCATCTCAGATTCCAAGGTATCTTCAACACTTGACAGAGAGAAAGAACTCACAGGTTCCAGAACAGTTGAAAAGGCTGAAGAGCTAGGCACGTTTTGTTACTGCATAGTTTGCAAGTTTGCAGTATTCATATGGTCGACACGCTCGTTCAGGACTGTAACACCTACCCAAACTTTATACGTCACTCGACCTGTCCTCGCATCGACCATGCCTCTTACCCATGCAGGGCCATTCCTGTAGTTCCTACACCAAAGTTCACCCCTGAAGTCAACTGTCTCTCTCGCGTAGCAGACTGCTATGCCCAGCACTGGCATTTCTGATGCTGTTTCACCCTCCTCCCTGCCGCTTTGCCCCACCCCCGGCCACCAGGTCCAAGAAGATCAGATTAAATCTGTTGTGGAATCTTCTCCTCATCAGCAACAGTACTGGAGCTATCCCTGTAGTTGTATGAGGTGTAGTCTTATAATCAATTAGGAACCGGGACACTTTGGAGGAGGGTAAAGCAGTTGATGTGATGTATATGGATTTCAGTAAAGTGTTCGATAAGGTTCCCCATAGTAGGCTATTGCAGAAAATACGGAGGCATGGGATTGAGGGTGATTTAGCGGCCTGGATCAGAAATTGGCTAGCTGTAAGAAGACATGGGGTGGTGGTTGATGAGAAATGTTCATCCTGGAGTTCAGTTACTAGTGGTGTACCTCAAGGATCTGTTTTGGGGCCACTGCTGTTTGTCATTTTCATAAATGACCTGGATGAGGGCATAGAAGGATGGGTTAGTAAATTTGCGGATGACACTAAAGTCGATGGAGTTGTGGATAGTGCGGAAGGATGTTGCAGGTTACAGAGGGACATAAATAAGCTGCAGAGCTGGGCTGAGAGGTGGCAAATGGAGTTTAATGCGGAAAAGTGTGAGGTGATTCACTTTGGAAGGAGTGACAAGAATACAGAGTACTGGGCTAATGGTAAGATTCTTGGTAGTGTGGATGAGCAGAGAGATCTCGGTGTCCATGTGCATAGATGCCTGAAAGTTGCCACGCAGGTTGATAGGGTTGTTAAGAAGGCGTATGGTGTGTTAGGTTTTATTGGTAGAGGGATTGAGTTTCAGAGCCATGAGGTCATGTTGCAGCTGTACAAAACTCTGGTGCGGCCGCACTTGGAGTATTGCGTACAGTTCTGGTCACCGCATTATAGGAAGGATGTGGAAGCATTGGAAAGGGTGCAGAGGAGATTTACCAGGATGTTGCCTGGTATGGAGGGAAGGTCTTATGAGGAAAGGCTGAGGGACTTGAGGCTGTTTTCGTTAGAAAGAAGAAGGTTAAGAGGTGACTTAATAGAGACATACAAGATGATCAGAGGATTAGAGCGGGTGGACAGTGGGAGCCTTTTTCCTTGGATGGTGATGGCTAGCACGAGGGGACATAGCTTTAAATTGTGGAGTGATAGATATAGGACAGCTGTCAGAGGTAGGTTCTTTACTTCGAGAGTAGTAAGGGCATGGAATGCCCTGCCTGCAACGGTAGTAGACTTGCCAACTTTAAAGGCATTTAAATGGTCATTGGATAAACATATGGATGATAATGGAATAGTGTAGGTTAGATGGGCTTCAGATTGGTTCCATAGGTTGGCGCAACATCGACGGCCGAAGGGCCTGTACTGCGCTGTAATGTTCTATGTTCTATGGTATCTAGTGAAGTTGTAGGCTGTTTCTTTAAGCCTGCCTTCAAGTTTGGATTGCTCTTTCTGTCAGACCATTAGATGATGGATTGGATGGAACCATCCTTATATACTGAATGCTGTTTGACTTTAAGAAATGACCAACTTTTCCAGGAGTCCACGTATTACAAAAGACGGGCGCAGTTTTTTGATTGCTGTCCCTCTGTTTGATAAATGAACTCTATGTACATCCAGCCACTTTGACTAAGTCCACAGTGACTGAGAACATTGAGCCCAGTTGACGTGTAATCAAGTCCAGGGTTTACCCAGCCATTCCCACATATTTGTGGGAGCTGCTGGTGGTAATTTTTGTTCTTGCTGGCACTCCAGCTACTGCCCAACCAACACAGCTATTTCTGCATCCAATCCTGACCACCATATATAACTTCTCACCTACATCTTCATTTTGGAAATCTCTGGATGACCGATGTGAAGTTCAGCTGGTATCTGGTGCCAACCTTTGCTCGGGATAATCATTCTTGCTACCCATAATAATATGCTATCAATTACTGTGAGCTAGTCTTTTTGAGTTTGAAAAGGTTTCAGTTCTAGTTGTGACGGTCCTTTGGCTTCCCCCATCACCACCAGCTGTTTAAGTTTTGCCAGGACTAGATCTTTCTGTGTCCGAAGTCTGATATTGTCAGCTGTGACTGGAAGTGTGTCCAGAAAATCTAAAACCATTACAGACTCTTCCAGTAGTAGTTCCACTCGTGGTGTATCTGCCAGCAGGAAATAGCTCAATGCATCTGCATTTGCTAATTCGCCTTCCGGGCACAGTTTCAGCTTATAATTATACGCACTTAGTATTAGAGCCCACTACTGAACTTGGCCTGAAGCTATGGGTGGCACTGCCTTGTCCTCTTTAAGCAGACCTAGCAAGGGTTTATGGTCCGTTATTATTACAAATTTACATCCGTAAGCATATTGGTGGAACTTCCTAACTCCAAATATGGCCGCCAAACCTTCCTTCTCTGTCTGGACATGTTTACGCTTTGCATTAACCAAAGTCCTGGCTGCATATGCTATTGGCCATTTCTCTCCATTGGGCCACTTATGAGCTAATACTACCTCAATGTGATATGGGGATGCATTGCATGCCACTTCCAGACCTCACTTGGGATCATAGGAAGGGTGCCAACACATTAGAGGATGATAGCTGTTTCCTGACTTCCCTAAAAGCTATGGCTTGGCTACAAGACCATTTCCATGGCTGATCCTTTTATAAGTGTTGATGCAAAGTGCCAAGATGGAGGCCAAGTTACATATGAATTTTCCGTAATAATCCATCAACCCAAAGAAAGACCTAAGCTTCGGTACAGAGGGGGGAGCCAGGGCACCTTTGATCGCCCTGAGTTTATCTCCCAATGGGTGTAAACCAATCTTATCAACTCTGTAGCCCAAGTAGGTCACTTGGGGTGCCTGGAACACATATTTTTCCCTTCTAAGGTGTACGCCTGCTGGGAGAAACATCTAAGGACTATGTCCAAGTGCTCATTATTGGTCTCCCCTGTTATTAGATAAATGGCAATCTGAGATAGCCCTTGTAAAATGTTCTCCATTGTCCACTGAAAAATTGCACAGGCTGATGATACCCCCAAATGGCAGTCTCATATACTGGTACGAACTCTAATGGGTATTAATTGTAGAAGACTTCTAGGAATCTTCAACTAGCCACAATTGCAAGTAAGCATGGCTCATGTCCAGCTTCATGAAGGATAGCCCCTGTGCCAGCTTTGCATATAAATCCTCTATGCAAAGGATTGGGCATTTATCCAACTGCGAAAAGCGGTTAACTATTTGTTTAAAATCCCCATAAAGGCAAACCGACCCATCAGGCTTCACAATCAATGCGACCTACACTGTCCATTCTGCAAACCGGACTGGTTTGATGATTCCTTCACTTTCCAGCCTCCTGATTTCTGCCTACATTTTTGCCCGTAAGGCAAATAGCACTGGGCGGACTCTGCAGAATCGTGGAATTGCTTCCTGGTCAACGTGCAAGGTGGCCTTGGCTCCTTTGATAGTCCCTAGACCTTCCTGAAAAACTTCTGCGTATTTACTTAGGACTTCACTCAGGCAGTCATTTTCTCATCAAAAAACGTTAAACCAATCCAAGTGAATCTTTCTTAACCAATTTCTCAACCATCAAATTTAAGCCCAAGCCTTTTGCTACAATCAATGGTAACTGAACCAGCTGCTTCTCATATGAGACCAGAATCTCTTCGATTACTGCTTGTCCTCGAGAATATCTTTATGTAATCTGGGAAGCACATTGACTTGCCAGAGGATGCGGGAGTCAGAGTAGCTGCCAGGAAACTGGACAGTACATACAGGAAGCACAGAGTGACTTTATAGATGTTTACAAAATATAAAGAGCATAGGTAAGGTAGACAGCAAAGGTCTTTTCCCTAGGCTTGGGAAGTTCAAAACTAAACAGCATAGGTTTAAGGTGAGGGGCAACTTTTTCACATGGAGGGTGGTGCATAAATGGAATGAACTGCCAGAGGAAGTGTTAGACGCAGGTTCGGTTACATCATTTAAAAGACATTTGGTCATGAATATGAAAGGTTTAGAGAGATCTAGGCCAAAGGCAGACGAATGGGACTAGTTTAATTTGGGAAACCTGTTTGGCATGGAAGGGTCTATTTCTGTTTTGTATGACTCTAAAGGCCCCATTTTTTTTTGGTTGGAAGATTTTTTTAAACAAGCAGTGCATTTATTTCCTGTTGTGATCTCAACCAATGTCCCCAAAGTTAGATTAAATAGTGCAGAGTTGGATGAACACAGCAGGCCAAGCAGCATCATAGGAGCAGAAAGGCTGACGTTTCGGGCCTAGACCCTTCATCAGAAATGGGGGAGGGGAAGGGGGTTCTGAAATAAATAGGGAGAGAGGGGGAGGCGGATAGAAGATGGATAGAGGAGAAGATAGGTGGAGAGGAAACAGACAGGTCGAAGAGGCGGGGATGGAGCCAGTAAAGGTGAGTGTAGGTGGGGAGTTAGGGAGGGGATAGGTCAGTCCAGGGAGGATGGACAGGTCAAGGGGGCGGGATGAGGTTAGTAGGTAGGAGATGGGGGTGCGGCTTGAG
>NC_063333.1:35144575-35167236 GCF_021869965.1 Rhincodon typus | reverse complement strand
TCTGAAGAAGGGTCTAGGCCCGAAACGTCAGCTTTCCTGCTCCTCTGCTGCTTGGCCTGCTGTGTTCATCCAGCTCTACACCTTGTTATCTCAGATTCTCCAGCATCTGCAGTTCCTTCTATCTCTGAATAGGAGTACATGTCTGGTATTTAAACTTCTGCATATAAACTGACATTTTTCTAGCCAGCATCAGTTCTGAGGAAAAGTCACACAACCCGAAACATTAACTCTTGATTTCTCTCCATAGATGCTGCCAGACCTGAGCTTTTCCAGCAATTTCTATTTTTGTCTCTGATTTATAGCATCCGCAGTTCTTTTCGGTTTTGATGAAGAAATTACTTGTAAAGAAATTACTTTGGACAGAAGATACATTCTTTTTACTTTTAATATTTTGAAATTTTTAGTTGCACAGATTAACTCTAAATTCTGTTGAAACAGAGAAGGGAGTCTGTGTGTTGATTGTGTTTAATTAAATGCAGATGTTGGGCATTAACTGGGCATTCATTTGAGCTTCTATGAATTAACAAAAACTAAAACTGTTTATTAGGTAAGGGGGTGTATGTTTGTAATTTATAACTGTAATATAAATTGAAATAACTGCACAGAGACCAGTATTCCATCACCAAGCCATCCGTTATTCACAGGTGCACAGTACATTGTCTGTGGCCAGCCAGCTCAGAGTCAGTCCCCAAAGTGAGGAGATTCGAAACCTTCTGTTTATGTATTTTTTAAAAAAAAAAATCCACGGTACCACTGGCTGTGGTCCAGCCAGCTCAGAAGTCAGTCCTCAACTAAGGAGATTCTAATCTCCTGGTTATTTTTATTCTTTGTTTCTCAAAAAATGAAAAGACAACTTGTGGATCCAATTTTTGTTTTCCAAAAAGGTCCAGCAGTTTAATGTCCCTCGCAGCACAACTGCAAAGCTTTCTGACATAACTGCAGTGAGGCAGGTGTCCCATCACCAAGTCGCCCTTTATTGTGTACAATACACTGGCTGTGGCTCGGAAGTCAGTTGCCTGACTGAGGCGATCTAAGTTCTTGGTTATATCTTGTGCACAGTACACTGGCTGCGGCCAACCAGCTCGGAGTCAGTCCCTGAAGTGAGGAGATTCTGAATCTCCTGTTTATATTTGTCAGCCAGGGCTCCCTGATTGGCCCAGGTTAACAACCACAATCAAGGATCTCGGTCAGTAAGATCCACCGGGTTCCACATCACTCGCATCACCACATCACTCACCCTACACCCCCAAAGTCCGGTAGCTTCATCTTCAATGTTTTTGCCCTAGGTCCAGTTCCTCTGACACGGGCTGTATGTACCGGACTATAGTCCATCTCTGGCATCCAGAGCATCTCAGGAGAGTTTCCTCTTCTTCTTCCGTCAGTAACGGTATTGAGGCCGCGTCCATCTCGGACTCTGAGGTTTCCTCGACACTAGACGGAGGGGGAGAACCCATAGTTTCTAATGGGCTTTCTGGCTGTTCTGACAAGCCAGGTATATTTTGCTCCTGCCCTGTCTGTGAGGCAGCAGCTTTTAGGTGACTCACATGTTTGTTCAGGACTGCCTCACCTACTTGAACTTTGAATGTCTTGGGACATGAACTTGTGTCAACCTTGCCTTGTACCCATGCAGGCCCATTTTCTGTGGTTCTGTCATCAAACTTCATCCCCTGAATTATACTGTCCCCATCACTTAGAGGAAGCATATGGCCAGCATTGGCATTCTTGCTGCTGTTTCACCCTTCCCAAACCCCAGGGCTGAGAATATCAGGTTTAAGCTGGTGCGGAGTCCTGTCTCTATCAGCAACTCTGTTGGAGCTAACCTGTAATTGTGCAAGAGGTTGTCCTGTAATCAAACAGGAACTAGGACAGTTTGGAATTGAGAAGTTGTATGCTGTTTCTTTAAGTTTACCTTTAATGTTTGGACTGCTCTTTCTGCCGCAACATTGGATGACGGATGATACAGAGCTCTCCAAACATGCAGAATGCCATTTGACTTTGGGAAATACTCAAATTTCCTGCTGGTAAATGACGTCCCATTGTCCACGACCAATACTTCTTGGAGTCTGTGTATTGCAAATGGTGCTTGCAGCTTTTTAATCATCATCCCTGAGTTTACCAAATGAACTCTGTGCATGTCCAACCACTTTGTATGTACATCCACAATGACCAGGAGCACTGAGTCCATGAAAGGGCCAGTATAATCGAGGGCCAGAGTTTACCTGGCCATTAGCATGAATGTGGGGACAGCAGATGTTGTCTTTGTTGGCTCTCTACTCCACCAACACAGCTATGTCAGCATCCAATCCTGGCCACCGGACATAACTTCTTGCAAAGCAGTTTAGCTGTTTCAATCTACGTGTAGGTGGACTTGCCAGGGTGTGCACTCTACTGCATATCAGCCTATGAGTTTTCTTACTCAAGTCAGGCCTTGTAGGACGCTTTTGGCCCAGGTTAACAACCCCAACTAAGGATCTCATAGTGAGTAAGATCTACCTGGCTCCAATCACTACATAAATAAATATAAGTATATATCATTTTGACTCCATCCCTCCTCCTCAGCTGATTTTTTTGGAAACTACTGAGGGATTCTAAGTTGTGTAACTCAGACAGGGGCAATGGGACCAGTTCAGAGGGTGGTGGGACCTGTACAAATTGGTTGCGTTATACCTGGGCAGGATTGGAACTGATGTCCTAGTGGAAGTGTTTTTTGGAGCAACTGGGGAGGGTTTAAGCTAATGCCAGGCAGATGGGAACCTACTAAAGGAGTCCGAGAAGGAGGGAACAAGGACAAAAACAAAAGTAGAAATGTGATAGGCAGAGAAACCAAGGACAAAATTGAAACAGGGCTAGTGAGAAAAATATGAACAAGACAAACAATGTTAAAAAGGCAAGTTTAAAGACTTTGTATCTTAATGCGCGAAGTATTTGCAGTAAAGCGGATGAACTAATCGTAAATGGGTACGATATAATTGGGATTATGCAGACATGGTTGCATGACCAGGGATGGGAACTGAATGTCCCAGGGTATTCAGTACTTAGGATGGACAGGCAAAAAGGAAAACGTGGTGGAGTGGCATTGCTGGTTAAAGAGGAAATTAGCACAGTAGTGAGAAAGGATATTAGGTCTGACAATATGGAGTCTGTATGGGTAGAATTGAGAAATACCAAAGGGGCAAAAAGCATTAGTGAGAGTCATGTATAGTCCCCCAAACTGCAGTGGTGATATTGGAAATGGCATTAAACAAGAAATTAGAGATGCCTGTGATAAGGGAATATCGATGATCATGGGCGATTTTAATCTGCACATAGACTGGGCAAATCAAATTAGCTGTAGAAGAGGAATTCCTGGTGTGTATGCAGGATGGTTTTCTTGAGCAATATGGAGAGAGCAGGCCATCTTAGACTGGGTACTGTGTAATTAGAAGGGCAACATCGCCAGCCTAGCTGTGCTGAGACCCCTTGGGGATGAGCTACCATAACGTGATAGAATTTTTTATCAAGGTGGAGAATGAGGTAATTGATTCAGAGAGTAGGGTGGTGAATCTTAATAAAGGAAACTATGAGGATATGAGATGTAAGTTGACCTTGACAGATTGGGGAGAGTTACTTAAAGGGATGACAGTGGACAGGCAATGACAAACATTCGAGGAATGTGTGGAGGAACTGCAACAACTTCCTGTCTGTCACAAAAGCAAAATGGGTAAGAGGGCCAATCCATGGCTTACAAATGAAATTAGAGATATACTCCTCCTTGGATCAGAGACTACAGATTGGCCAAGAAAAATAATATGTCTGCGGATTGGGAACAGTTTAGAATTCAACAAAGAAGGACCAAGGGATTGAATAAGAAGGGGAAAATACAGTACAAAAGTAAGCTTGCAGAGAATGGTATGTAGATAGTCCAACTAGGAAAGGGGCCGTTCTGGACCTAGTACTGGGGAGTGAGCCTGGCCTGGTGGTTGACATCTCAGTAGCGGAGCAGCTCTGGAACAGTGATCACAATTCAGTAAGCTTTAAGGTACTGATGAATAAAGATAGGTGTAGTTGTCAGGTGAAGGTGCTAAATTGGGGGAAGGCTAATTACAACAATAGGGTGGCACGGTGACTCAGTGGTTAGCACTGCTGCCTCACAGCACCAGGGACCCAGGTTCGATTCCAGCCTTAGGCAACTATCTCTGTCTCTGTGGAGTTTGCACATTTTCTCCGTGTCTGCGTGGGTTTCCTCCGGGTACTCCAGTTTCCTCCCACAGTCCAAAGGTGTGCAGATTAGGTGGATTGGCCATGCTAAATTGCCTGTAGTGTTCAGGGATACGTAGATTAGGTGTGTTACAGGGGTATGGGTCTGGGTGGGATGCTGTGAGGGTCGGTGTGGACCTGTTGGGCCGAAGGGCCTATTTCCACACTGTAGGGATTCTATGATCTATGATCTATGATCTATGATTAGACAGGAACTGAAGAATGTAGATTGGACGCAGATGTTTGAGGGCAAATCAACATATGGTATGTGGGAGGTTTTCAAGTGTAAGTTGCTGGGAACTCAGAACCGGCATGTTCTTTTAAGGATGAAGGATAAGCATGGCAAGTTTAGAGAACCTTGGATAACGAGAGATATTGTGAGCCTAATCAAAAAGGAAAAGTAAGCATTTATCAAGACTAGGAGGCTGGGACCACATGAAGCAAGGGTGGAATACAAGGAAAGTTGAAAGAACTTAAGCAAGGAGTCAGGAGGGCTAAAAGGGGTCAAGAAAAGTCATTGGTCAACTGGATTAAGGAAAATCCCAAGGCTTTTTATACATATATAAAGAGCAAGAGGATAGCCAGGCAGAGGGTTGGCCCACTCAAGGGAAGGGAATTTATGTGTGGGGCCAGAGGAAATGGGCGAGGTATTAAATGAATACTTGGCGTCAGTATTCACTGTAGAGGACTTGGTGGATGATGAGTCTGGGGAAGGGTGTGTAGATTGTTTGGGTCATGTTGAGATCAAAAGGGAGGAGGTAATGGGGGTCTTGAAAAACATTAAGGCAGACAAGTCCCCAGGGCCTGATGGGATATACCCCAGAATACTGAGAGAGGCAAGGGAGGAAATTGCTGGGGCCTTGAGGGAAACCTTTGTATCCTCGCTGGCTACAAGGGAGGTCCCAGAGGATTGGAGAATAGCCAATGTTGTTCCTTTGTTTAAGAAAGATGGCAAGGATAATCCAGCCAGAACATAGAACAGTACAGCACAGTACAGGACCTTCGGCCCATGATGTTGTGCCGACCTGTTATCCTACTAAGATCAATCTACCCTGCAGCTAATTACAGGCTGATGAGCCTTACGTCAGTGGTAGGGAAATTATTGGAGAGGATTCTTCAAGACAGGATTTACTCCCACTTGGAAATCAGTGGGCGTATTAGCAAAAGACAGCATGGTTTTGTGAAGGGGAGGTCATGTCTCTCTAACTTTTTTGAGGAAGTGACGAAGATGATCAATGAGGGTAGGGCAGTGGATGTTGTCTGCATGGACTTCAGTAAGGCGTTTGACAAGGTCCTTCATGGCAGGCTGATACAGAAGGTAAAGTCGCATGGGGTCAGAGGTGAGCTTGCAAGATGGATAAAAAAACTGGCTCGGCCATAGAAGACAGAGGGTAGCAGTGGAAGGGTGCGTTTCTGAATGGAGGGCTGTGACTAGTGGCCTTCCTCAGGGATGAGCGTTGGGACCTTTGCTATTTGTAGTGTATATAAATGATTTGAAGGAGAATGTAACTGGTCTGATTAGTAAGTTTGTCGATGACACAAAGGTTGGTGGAATTGCGGATAGCGATGAGGACCATCAAAGGATACAGCTGGATATAGATCGGTTGGTGACTTGAGCAGTGAGATGGCAGATGGAATTTAATCCGGAAAAATGTGAGTTAATACATTCTGGAAGGTCTAATCCAGATGGAAAATATACAGTAAATGGTGGAACCCTTAAGAGTACTGATAGGCAGAGGGATCAGGGTGTACAGGTACATAGGTCACTGAAAGTGGCAACGCAGGTGGTCAACAAGGCACAAAGCATGCTTGCCTTCATCGGCCTGGGCATTGAGTTTAAAAATTGGCAGGTAATGTTGCAGCTTTATAGAACCTTAGTTAGATTGCATTTGGAATATTGTGTTCAATTCTGGTCACCACACTTCCAGGAGGATAGTGGTGGCTTTGGAGAGGGTACAAAAATGATTTACCAGTTCTGAGGAAGGGTCACTGGACCCGAAACGTTAACTCTGTTTTCTCCTCCACAGATGCTGCCAGACCTGCTGAGCTTTTCCAGCAACTTTGTTTTTGTTCCTGATTTACCAGGATGTTGCCTAGTATGGAGGGCATTAGCTATGAGGAGAGGTTGGAGAAACTTGAGTTGTTCTCACTGGAACGACGAAGGCTGAGGGGTGACCTGATAGAAGTGTACAAGATTATGAAGGTCATGGATAGACTGGACAGTCAGAAGCTTTTTCCCAGGATGGAAGAGTCAGTTACCAGGGGCCATGGGTTTAAGATGCGCGGGGCAAGGTTTAAAGGTGATGTACGAGGCAAGTTTTTTTACACAGAGAGTGGTGGGTGCCTGGAACTCGCTGCCAGGGGAGGTAGTGGAAGCAGACACTAGAGTGATGTTTAAAGGGCGTCCTGACAAATACATGAATAGGATGGGAATAAAGGGATATGGTCCCTGGAAGGATAGGAGGTTTTAGTTGTGACGGACAGCATGTTGGTGCAGGCTTGGAGGGCCAAAGGGCCTGTTCTTGTACTGTAATTTTCTTTGTTTGTTCTTTGGAACATAAAGACTGACTTTAAGAGTTTCTATAGGTACGTGAAAAGAAAGAGATTGGTGAAGACAATTGTAGGTCCCCTACAGACAGAAATGGGGTAATGTTTAATAGGAGACAAAGAAATGGCTGAGCAACTGAATACATAATTTGCTTTTGTCTTAACGAAAAACACACACAAATCAGATGCCAGAAATGTTGGAGAATGCAAGATTAGTGAGAGGGAAGAATTGAGGGAGATCAATATGAGTAGAGAAATGGTGCTGGGAAAATTGATGGGACTGAAGGCAGATAAATCCCCAGGACTTGAAAATCTGCATCCCAGAGTACTTAAGGAAGTGGCTGTAGAAATAGTGGATGTGTTGATGGCCATCTCCAAGGATTCTATAGACTCTGAGACAGTCCCTGCAAATTGGAGGGTAGTGAATGTCACTCGAATATTCAAAAAGGGAGGTAGAGAGAAAATAGGGAGTTATAGATCAGTAACCCTAATATCGGTAGTGGGGAATATTCTCGAATTCATTATCAAGGACTTTATAGCGGAGCATTTAGAAAGCAGTAGCAGGATCAGACAGAGTCAGCATGGATTTATGAAGGAGAAATCATGCTCAACAATCTGTTGGAATTCTATGAAGATGCAGAGTTAACAAGGGGGACCTCGTCAATATGGTAAATTTGGACCTTCAGAAAGCGTTTGACAAAGTCTTGCAACAGATTAATGCGCAAGATTATAGCGCATGGGATTGGGCGAAGTGTATTGTGATGGATAGAAAGCTGGTTGGCAGAGAGGAAACAAAGAGTAGGAATTAATGGGTCCTTTTCAAATTGGCAGGCAGTAACAAGTGGGATGCCACAAGGATTGGTGCTGGGACCCCAGCTATTCACAATATATATTAATGATTTGGATGAGGGAACAAAATGTAACATCTCCAAGTTTGCAGATGATACCAAGTTGGGTGGGAGGGTGAACTGTGACAAAGATGCAGAGATCCTTCAGCATGATCTGGACAGGTTGGGTCAGTGGGCTAATCAATGGCAGATGCAGTATAATTTGGATAAATGTGAAGTTATTCACTTTGGAAGGAAAAACAAGAAGGCAGATTACTAGAATGGTTATAAATTGGGAGAGGGGAGTGTACAGTGGGATCTGGGTGTCCTTGTGCACCAGTCGCTGAAGGTAAGCATGCAGGTGCAGCAGGCGCTAAAGAAGGCAAATGGTATATTGCCCTTCATTGTGAGAGGTTTTGAGTACAGGAGCAGGGATGTGTTGTTGCAGCTATACAAGGCCTTGGCGAGGCCACACCTAGAATATTGCGTGCAGTTTTGGTCTCCTTTTCTGAGGAAGGATGCTCTTGCTCTCGAGGGAGGGCAGTGAATGTTTACCAGGCTGATTCCGAGGATGGTGGGACTAATGTATGAGGAGTGATTGACTAATTAGGATTGTTTTCGCTGGAGTTCAGACAAATGAGAGGGGATCTCATAGAGTCTTATAAACTTCTAACAGGACTAGACCGGGTAAATGCAGGGAGATGTTCCTGATAGTGGGTGTGTCCAGAACCAAGTTCACACACTAAGGATTCAGGCATACCATTTAGGATAGAGATGAGGAGACATTTTTTCATCCAAAGAGTGGTGAGCCTGTGGAATTCATTACCACAGGAAGTAGTTGATGCCAAAACATTGAATGTATTCAAGAGGCGACTAGATATAGCACTTGGGCGAATGGGATTAAAGGTTATGGGGAGAAAGCAGGATTAGGCTGAGATTTGGACAATCAGCCATGATTGTGATGAATGTCAGAGCAGGCTCGATGGACTGAATGGCCTCTTCCTGCTCCTATGTTCTATGTTTCTGTTTCTATATACTAGCAACTTATTGGTCAGCCTGCTGTTGAAAATACTTTCATCGTAGAAATCCTTCAGTTGCAGTTATGAGATTCACAGATTCTTAGATTTTTGGGATTGTAGCTTTAAATGGAGGGTAAATAAAGGTGGTTATGTGGCTTGTATTGCTCTCTGCCTGACAGAAAACCTAAGTGGTTTGCTTTTTCAAAAATAAATGAAGGTCACAAATCTTTTTCTGAGAGGAGAATGTGCAAGGTATTGCATAGCTTCTACAGTGACAATGTAGCAGTCTCTGAGTTTGCGAATGAATTGTGTCTGAGTCTCCCAAAGCTCCAGAAAGCTCATGAAAGCACTGAGTTTGTAAATAGTTAAGCAGTAAGATGTCCTTTTATTTCCAAGATTGAAGCAAATTATGGCCAAATTTAGCTAATTAGGAGCATTTCTATCAGAATCTAAAAATAAAATGTATCAAATTGCTGTGGGGGAAAAGAGCATGGAAGCTATTTTTGAAATCAGGTACTGGTTACCCTACAAACTGAAGAATACAGCATATTGGGGTTCTGTGCCATCAAGCAATTTGACAAGGTGAGCTACTAGGGTCAGATATAGGAAAGAATTGGTCTCCAGTGAAGGAGATGTATCTTGCAACAATTTTGGGAAATTTATCCTTACATGATTATATGATGAATCAAGACCAGACTTTAGTGCTGGTAGTGGATTTAAGAAACTCTGTCAAAGTTGAGAAGAGCACCTGGAGATGGTTGTTCAAAGTTGCTATTCAGTGGAATGAGTATACTAGAACCCACTCGAAGTTGGGAGCAACTGCGGATTGATTGTAAAAGGTCTGTAATTCCATGGAGCGTCTGATGGGTGTTGAGTATAAAAAGAAAATACGATTTTCTGTCATGTAAAGTGAATGGTGCCTCCAAAAAAGAGTGTTTAGCCCCCATCTTATTTTAGTCATTTGTTACAATAAAACAGTTAATTAAAATCTTGTCATCTTTCAATTAGTAACTGGAAATTTGAATTGCTTTAAAAATGATTAGTCCCTAGGGAAGTTGTAGCAATGCAAACCCTTCATGCTTGAGTCTCCAAACAGTTGGGAAACTCTCGTGTTTAGACTTTACTGTGCTATGTAAAGTCTACTAATCAGGATACAGTTTATCTAAGCCAGAACAAAGGTCAAGTCTCAAAGTTGACACATGTGCAATGGATTTTGGTAAATTTAAAGCAAAATATAGAACAGAGAGCAAATAGCCTTGCCACTTGTACAACCTTCCAACTGTACTATGTCACTGTGTTGATTTTTTTTGGAGAATATTGGAATTGATACCCTGACGAGAATATTAATTACTAGCACAAATCTTTATCTTGGCATCCTTTAACTCTTCTTCAAGCTGGTGTCTTGTGTTTAACTGCCCTGGTTATGCATAAGTCAATGATGTCTAAATTTATAGGAGCATAGGAACAGGAGTGGGTCATTTAACCTCTCAAGCCTGTTATGCCATTCACTGAAACCATGGCTTTGAAACCATGAAGGCATAACCCTTTAATGCCTTTTGCTTAACAAAAAAAAATCTCTGACTTAAAATCAACATCTGATCTAGCATCAACTGCTGTTTGTGGAGGAGAGTTCCAAACATTTAGTTTTCTGTGTAGAAGTGCTTCCTAACATCTCCCCTGAACAGTCTGCCCCTAATGTCTAGACTATGGTCCCTTAGCTCTGGTTCTAGAATCTCCAACTAATGGAAATAGTTTGTCTATCCTGTCTTTTCCTGTTAATATCTTGAATACTTCAATCGAAACAGGTCTAATTTGTATAATCTCTTCTCATAACTTAACCCCCGACATGCAAGTATCATTCTCGTAAATCGAAACCCTCCGATATATCGTTCCTAAGGTGGGTTGCCCAGATTTGTTCATGGTACTCCAAGTGGGGTCTACCCAGAGTTTTGTAAAGCTGCAGCGTGGCTTTAGCATCTTTGTACTCCAGCCCTCTAGATATAGGGGGAGGCAATGGGCTAGTGGTATTATTGTTGGAGTGTTATTCCAGAGACCCAGATAACGTTCTGGGGAGCCAGGTTCAAATCCTGCCACTGCAGATGGTGGAATTTGAATTCAATAAATATCTGGAATTAAGAATCTAACGATGACTGTGAATCCATTGTCGATTGTCGGAAAAACCCATCTGGTTCACTAATGTCCTTTATGGAAGACAACTGCCCATCCTTACCTGATCTGGCCTACATGTGACTCCAGACCCACAGCAATGTGGTTGACTCTTAACTGCCCTCTGGGCAATTAGGGACGGGCAATAAATGCTGCCTCACCAGCGACGCCCTCATCCCATGAATGAACTAAAAAAAAAAGGCCAGCATCCCACTAATCATCTTGATTATTTCTGCATGTGTTCGTGACACTTTAAAGATCTATGCACCTGAACCCCCAAGTCTCTTTGAACATCCTCTGTATTTAACTTTACACTATCTAGAAAGTACCCTGATGTATTCTTTTTCAGTCCAAAATAGATAATCTCACATCTGCTTACACTGAAATCCATCTGTCAGTTTTGCCCATTCACTTAGTCTATTAATTTCCTTTAGTTTTATGCCATCAACTACACTGTCTACAATACTGCCAACATTGTATCATCAACAAATTTGGAATTATGACATTCTATGCAATTATCCAAGTCATTAATAAAAATGTGAATAAACGAGGCCCTAACGTAGATCCTTGTGGGATACCACTGGTCACATCTTGGTGATTTTGAGTACCTTCTCTTTATCCTTGCTTTCTGTCATCTTTCACTCAACCAATTTTCTAGCCATATCAATAACTTTTCCTCAATTCTGTGGGCTTCTACCTTTAGTTAACAATAATGGAATCAGCTGAAGCTACAAATTAATTATTTTTTCCTTATTAATGATCAGACATCAGAATTGTGAACTGACCAATTGTTTATTAACGTTAGAATATCAATGAGCAAAACATAAGAATTGAGAATACCAGAGACAGGGTTACTTGACAATGTAAATGGAGTTCTGAAGACAGTTCAGTTTCTTCACTATAATTCAATGGTGACTGCGCATTATAAATTTGGAGTTGAGTTTATGATAAGTTATACAAATTCATGATATATCTTCAGAATTAGATTCCTTAAGCTGATTATAGCTTTTTCCAGTAGTTAATTTAAAGTGATTGTACTTAGCAATATTTCCAAAACTTTTATAGACCCGTTCTGTGAGCTTGTGTCGATTGTTACAATCTCTGTAGCCAGCAACAACATTTTAAAGAGAAATTTGCATTTCCACGTGTTAGCTGAAACAATGATACATCAAGACTTTACATTTTACTTGTTTTTATAGTAGGAAATGACTGGTAAAAAATCATTTACTATAAAGCATTTTCTTTTGTAGGCAACTAAACTGCTTTTCTTTTCTTTACTTTACTTCTCCTTATCCCTCTGTGCAGGCTTTCCTATAAACACAACCTGTGCAGAAGTATAAGTATTTTATGGCAAACAGTTTATGATTACTTCCCTTTTACCTTGCTAACTGGTTAACTCCTAATTCTAGGACTGCCTTTCGCTGTGAGTTCTGCATAGTGAAGTTTGAGCTAGCGTTCTCTCTGCTTAAATTGTAGGCCAGATTTAATTTTCTTGCTTGCTGTCAATTTCCCAGTTGTGTGTTCTATGGCCAAGACAAAACTACAATTTGTTTGTCTGTGATTTGCTCGTGTTTATAGGAAAGCCTGTAACTTAATCTCAAAAATTGTTTCATCTTCCCCATAGCAATGGAGACATTATTATCGCTGTTTTGGATACTGATTTAATTAGTCATCTTTGAGTCAAATTCTTTTTAATCTTGTAAGGCGTAGTTACAGTATCAGTACTTAGAATTATAATACCTTTCTGGAAGTTTTGGGGGCTAATCATGCTATGCTCCATACCTGCTGGCATTGTCTCTGAGAATGAAAACCTTCCATCTCATCTCTTTCAATAAAACCATCTCAGTTTTCCTCAGGCCTGTAACAATTAAATGACTCTGGTTAGGCCACTTCTGGCATACTGCATTCAGTTCTCGTCTCCCTACTATAGGATAGGTGTTGTGAAACTTTGAAAGGATTCTGAAAAGACTTAGAAGGATATTGCCAGGGTTGGAGGGTTTGAGCTAGAGGGAGAGGCTGAATAGGCTGGAGCTATTTTCCCTGAAGCATCAGAGGCTGAGGGGTGACCTTCGAAAAGTTTATAAAATCATGAAGCTCATGGATAGGGTGAGTAGCTAAGGTCTTTTCCCAGGTGTATGGGAGTCCCAAACTAGAGGGCATAGGTTTAAGGTGAGAGGGGAAAGATTTAAAAGGGACCTAAGGGGCAACATTTTCATGCAGAGGGTGGTGCTTGTATGAAATCAGCTGCCAGATGAGGTGGTGGAGGTTGGTACAGTTACTATGTTTAAAAGGTATCTGGTTGAGTATAAGAGTAGGAAAGGTTTAGAGGGATATGGGCCAAATGTTGGCAAATGGGGTTCAACATCTGGGCATGGACAATTGGACCAAAGGTTCTGTTTCTATGCTGTACATCTCTATGACTCAATGACTTCGGATTACTGTCAGGCAGACTCCAACAAAGATTACACAACTCCTTTGCTCTATTTATATTTGCACTCCCAAAATATAGTGATCTTGTAAATGAAGACATATCCTAAAGCATAATCTTCTAAATTTCACAACTGTAATGGGATAAATTGCCTTCCTCTGCCTGATTTACCTAACAGAGTTATAGTTGTGCATTAGATAATCCACTGCTTCCTATGGGGAATGAGATATTTGATCAAATATTATCTTGCTTTGACATCCATAACATTGTGATTTTCCATAATTGAAAAGAAATGTTAAGATGCTACATATTTTCTTGCTTTCTTACTGTTTTGTTCCCCTTTGTGAAAGCAGAGAGATATTAACATTGGAGGTAATCCAGAGAAGGTTCGCTAATATTATCCCAGGTGTGGAGGGATTTTCTTTATAAGGGTAGGTTAAGCAGGTTGGGCTCATACTCATTGTGGTTTAGCAAAATGAGAGGAAACATTATTGCATGAGATTCTTCAGGTACTTGACAGCAAATATATGGAGAGCCATTTTCCCTTTGGGGAAATTCTAGGACCACAGGAAAAAATGTCAAAGCGGTCACCCATTAAAGACAGAGATGAGGAGAGCTTGAGAGGCTAGGTCATTAAGTGTATTTTTAAATAGCAAGGAAATTGAGGGTTATGTGGATAAAATAAGATACTGAGGTTGAAGATTATCAGATTAGCCAGCCATGGTCTAATTGAATGGAAGAGAAGACTCAATGGGCAGAATGGCCTACTTCTAGAGCAAAGACTAATGAACATTACAAAACAATACAGCACAAGAGCAAGCCTTTCAGCCCACCAAGCCCACGCCAACCTGTACCTATGTCTTATGATCTTAAGGTTAGAATAGCCAAAACTGGTGATAAAACAGAATTGAAGGCTTTTTTTTTGTTTATAGTAACAAGTGGGGACAGAATGATTGTGATTAGGGATATGGGTGGGACTTGACTATTCAAGGATATTTGATATTTTGGAAAGAGATGCTAATATGTTCAATGACCCAACCTCCATTATTCACTGGGGAAGAGAATTCATTCTTTCTCATTTCTGTCTTAATTGGGGAATCCTCTTATTTTGAAATTGTGTCCCCTAGTTCTAGATTTCCCCCATGAAGAGAAACATGCAGTAGGTGTCAACCTTGTCAAGTCCCCACAGAATGCTGGTTTCAATAAGATCCTCTCCTGTCCTTTGAAACTCCTACAAGTGTGGGCTCAATCCGTTCAAACTTTCCTGGTAAGACAAACCAGATTAATTCCAGCAGTCGAGTCAACATTCTGTAATCTGCCTCCAGAACAAGTGCATCACTTCTTAAGTCAAGTGACCAAAATTGCATGTGGTTTCACTGATATCCTGTACAGTAGTAGCGAGACTTCCTTAATGTTATAGTCATAGAGTTATACAGCATAGAAACAGGCCCTTCGAGCCACCATGCCTATGCCAAACAACAAACAAAAAAACCACACTGATCCCATTTACGTGCACTTGGTCCATAGCCTACTATTCCCTGGGTTTTTAAGTACTTATCCAAATGCTTCTTTTATACTTGTTTGCTATTTCTTATTATCTTATGAAAGACATGTTCACTTATGCTGTTGTCTGTTCAAAATCTTTGCTTCTCTCTTTCTCCTTTTAATGCTTCCAGTAGGCTACTTCACTTTATGTATATGAGTTCCCTGTTCAATTGCCAGTGGAAGCAATGTCTCAGTATTTATTTGTCGTAAACTCAAGCACAACATTTTTATGTTTTGGATATTTTCTAGTCAACCTGTTCAGAAATGTTATTTCATACCTCTGGAACAGGTGGGCTTTGAACCCAGGCCTTTTGGCTCACAGGTGGGACACTACCACTGCACCACAAGTATCCTTAGCACAATTCTTTTAATGCCATTCCAACTCTCCACTTTGCAGTTACTGGGGATGCTAGAGCACTGAGTAAATTTAAGTAGGAGACGGATTTTTAATTAGTAATGGGTTGAAGAGTTATGGACAGTGGGCAGGCAAGTGGAGTTAGGAACAAAAGCATCAGTTTATATAACATCAGTTTTCCCAGCCATCATCAGTTCTGAGGAAGGGTCACCGGACCCGAAATGTTAACTCTGTTTTTTCCTTCACAGATGCTGCCAGACCAAACGGCAACTTCTGTTTTTGTTCCTGATTTACAGCATCCACAGTTCTTTCATTTTTTATTAAGTGGAGTTGGGGTCAAGATGAGATCAGCCATGATCATATCCGATGACAGAGCAAGTCTGAGGGACTGAATTGCCTACCCCTACACCTAGTTCTTATCCCACACCTGACTCATTCGCCTGTCTGCCCAAGTAACTTGATTCCAATCTTCATCTCTCCCCAATTGCTGGTACTCCTTTCCAAGCCACAATCCCTTGCCCTCAGTGCCTCTTTACCCTCTTTAAACGCAGTAATTTTTATCCCCAGTTCATTCCATCCTCTCTACGTTGCCTCCTTCCCAGTCTTCCCCAATCCAGAATCTATGAACCGATCAAGATCCTTACCTACTATCCTTATGGGGAATTAGCTTAACTTTCCTACCACAATAATAACATTACTGAACTGTGGCAATTGCCAGGTTATGGAATGGGGAAGATTGCTGATGTGGCAAATAGGTAAGTCCAGACTGTTCCCAGCAGTGCCCAGGAAGTTAAAGCTCCACAACTGATGACTCCTTGGCAGTTTCTATAGGGTCAGCATTCATAGCTTCCAAGGTGTTGTAGATCAGTAGTTTTCACACGTTATGCACTGTTCTTAAAAGATGCTCTTAAACAGGAGGCAAGAAAATAAAGCTAAAACACAATGATCAAAAACTCTCGCACTCTCTAATTTTAAATACGTTTTCATTTTGGTAACAAACTTGCATAAATGTTCAATACGCAGGTGAATATGTGAATGAGTATTAAGTTCACATATCCTCCAGTTATGATCTGTGTTGTTCATTTTACTAATCAAAATTGCACTAACCAAGTTAAGATTCCCAATTAGCCAAATGAAGAATTGTATTGAACCATCCTGGTAAAGATCAATACCTTGTCAGCTCTACTGTGAATTGAAAATTGTTAGACTGTAATGCATTAGTTTGTAACAGCAAATGTGCCAATTAGGCAGGGCACTTGTTGACTCTGTTACTTTCTGTTTTGATATAATATTTTGTAGAAGATTTGTTAGTATTCTTGCAGTTACATTCCATTTGCAATGTGATTTGCAGCTGTTTTAATTAAGATTTAGTTGATTTTTGAAAAGTGAAAATGTTAGTCTAATTAGGTTTTTCAAATGTCTTATTAAATAGGTTCATTTCAACCATCAAATGAGCTCATGCTGAAGTTCTACAGTTACTACAAGCAAGCAACCTTGGGGCCCTGCAACACAACCAGACCTGGCTTCTGGGACCTTATTGGCAAATACAAATGGTGATCACAATTATTGATTTAATTCACTGATTGTGTACAATTGTCTAGCTGTACTTGCAGATGCGTGGGAGCATTGCCCCCTGCAAGTTTTCCTTCAAGCCACACACCATCCTAACTTGGAAATATAACACCATCCCTTCACTCTTACTGGGTCAAAATCCTGGAACTGTCTCCTTAATGTCACTGTGGATATTTCTACACCTCAAAATCTGTAGTGGTTTAAGAAAGTAGCTTACTACCATCTTCATGGGCAATGAATGCTGCCCTAGTCAGTGAACCTCACATCCCTTTAAATGAATATGAATGAAAAGGGGCGAGGAGAATGGATAGGTGTAGATGGAGCGCAGAGAGAGAGAGATATGAAGGGGGTAGATAAAGAAGGGGATTATGAATAGCAGGGCAAAAGAAATGCTGAGTAAGTGACGAAGAAGAGCTAAGAGTGAGAAAATAGGTGAGCTGTTCTTAATGCAATCCATGTAGTGCGAAAATGAGCCTAGGAGTACATAAGACTGAGTGATTTTTAGTTCTGTCTCCAATTATCTGTTCATCTCTCCCCTTCTCAATACCCCTCCCAACTTCACCTTCAACATAAATACCATTTTTTTCCGAGCAACTAACAGTTTTGATGAAGAGTCATTGGACTTAAAACATTAACTCTGCTTTCTTCCCACAGATGCTGCCAGACCTGTTGAGTTTCTCCGTCAATCTTTGTTTTTGTTCCAGATCTCCAGAATCCCCAGTTCTTTGTTTTACTTTAGGGACATAACTTTTAATGTTAGAACCACGTCATTCAGACAGTGATGTCAGGTTGCAATTCTTCATAAAGGGAAAGAGAAACTTTTTCCTTGTTGAGGCTAGGTCAGTTGAAAACTTAAGAACCTAACAATCTCTAAATTACTTCTGCTCAATGCTTTTACTGTATTTGCAATCACTGCTCTTGAATACTGTTAGAGACAGTTGGTGAATTGTAGTTGATTTGATAATATCTTTTAATTCAATGCTTCTTTCTCAAGATCATTGTGCTTTTTCAAACCCCTATTAAGCTCCTGATGTGAATATTTTATATTGGTCAACTTTAGTATTTTGACCACACATATTTTGTGGGTCGGTGCTAAAATAAAAATAAATTGCTGCATTTTTGGCATGTTTTGAGACCAAATCTAGCTGGCAACTTATTTTAACTCCAGCCATTATGATTCATTTTCAGTATATGCCATTATCGCAGCTCTTTGTACAAATATTAATGTACAATGCACTTTGCAGCATTAGTGGTACATGCTTTTAAGCATTGACACTCAATTTCTCGGACAAATATTTCATTTTATGGGCCAAGTGTTTAGATATTTCATTTTATGGGCCAAGTGTTTTGAAATGTTTAGAATATTGATGTTAAATATAGTAAATAAGTGAAATTTATTTATTTTCAAACTATTTCCATGTTGTTTGAATCCTGATATTTTTAAGCTATATCACTGGACATCAGTTAAGATGCACATAATAGTAAGTATGAAATCATAAAAGTATATGCAGGAATAGGTTATTCGGTCTGCCAACATTTGCTTTGCCATTCAATTAAATCATGGTGGATCTGATTCTGACTTAACTTCACTTTTCTGTGTGTTCCTATTGAACAAATATCTATCTGAATCAGATGTGAATGAATTCAATGACTCAGCCTTCCACTGCTCTCTAGAGAAGAGAATTCCTCTTGTAGAAAATATTACCCTGTCTGTGTTTTAAGTGGGAGTCCTCTCATTTTTAAATTGTGTCCCCAGCTGTAGATTCCCCTATGAAAGGAGATATCCTCCAGCGTCTACCCTGTCAACCATTATAGCTACAACCTGCAGGTTTAGGTTTTACTCTTGGTTTTGAATTTTCTTTTTGTTTTCAGGTTGATTTGCACTTTGTGTTATGTGATAAAGGTTAATAATATATTGTATTTTGAGAATTTTGATTTGGCGTAGAGGTAAATGGGTATCCAGTCTGGGAACTTCTGATCCTGCGGCAACAGGGAAGGTCGGGTCTGGAAGGCAGTGGGGAGGCACGGAGGGGGTTTATCGGTTCGGGTCTGGGGTAGTTGTCATTTGGCTTGTGTGTGGTAAATTTATGGGTTCATCTTAAGAGTTACTCAGCAGTAGCCTATGTGTTTAATAGTCTAATTTTTCCTGAGCAATAGTTTTACTTAATTTCATTGGAGCCACGCAAAGACTTTAATTAAAATGGAGACTTTCAGAGGTTCCAGGCATAACAGAATTGCCAAGTGGAAAGTTCAGTTTCCTGGGCAATTTCTTCACTGTGTGCTGCAATTGGGATTCTGCAGGGTCCACATGCACGACTCCTATATATGCTGAAATAATGACTGCCTGACCAGTGGAAAATCCAGGCCTATGATTTCAGCTCAACTCCACTGGAGTACAGAGGGAGTGTTGCACTTTTAAAGTGTAGTTCCTGAAGATAAAATTTTAAAATGAGGCTCTATGAACTATTCCTTGAGCACGGTATCTCAAAGTAGATGGTCTTTTGACTCTCACCATTGTACAGTTTGTGGAGTATTAGTTTGTGTGAATTGGTTAGTAAATAAAAGGGCCTAAAATTCAAAAGCAATTCTTTGACTCTAAAGTGCTTTCAGGTATTTCCCAAAGACATAAGGTGTCCTGTATAAATGCAACTTTTCCTAAAGTCTAGACTAATTCTTTCTTGCTATAATGACTACCTTTTATATACATTCAGCAATGGTCAGTAGGTGATAGTTGGTAGTAATCAAGTGACGTAGCTCAGAATTTCTTTCCTTTTTCCTAATTTGGGGATTAAAAAAGAATCTTTAATGGAATGCTGCTGAGTAGGTCAACACGTGTTGCCTATCCCTAATTGCCCTTGAACAGAGTGGCTTGTTAGGCCATTTCACAGCATCGTAAAGAGTCAACCACACTGATGTGCAACTGCAGTATGTTGACCAAAATGGGTAAGGACAACAGATTTTCTTCCTTAAAGGACGTTAGTGACTCAAATATGACAACTGATGGCAGTCTCATGGTGACCATTGTTCAGACTAACTTTCAATCCCAGATTTTTATTGATTGAAATTAAGCTCCACTATGTTGTCAGAGCATTAGCTTGGGCTTCTGAAATTATGAGCCCAGTGGCTTTATCACTACATCACCATTTTCAGCTGTTCCATTCCTCCATTTAAAAAGTCAAAGTCAGAATAAAGTTATTTGCTTATGTTTCAGTATTTAGTACTAGACGTTCAGTATTATTTGAAACTTGGCAGAATCTCGAGCAGTCCATGTCCACAAGCTGTAGAACCAGCATGACAATTGGGCTTTGGTTGATATCTGGCAAGTAAATTGGTACCAATCAAGTAACAGGTAATGAATTCTTCCAAAAAGAGAAATCTAATCGTCTTCCACTAAATCTAATCATCTTACACTAAATGCCTCATCATTATTGAATCTCTTGCTCTCAATATACTGAGATAAATTTTATCAGAAACAGAACTGGATGAGCCTAAAAATACTGTGACATCAAGGACAAGAGGCTAGGAAATCTGCGTAACTCACCTCCTGTTCGCATTCTACAAGATACTTGTCAGAAGTGTGACTGAAGAATCTCAACATTATCCAGGATAAAAAAGCCTTCTTGATAGCACCTTATCCTTCATCTTCAATGTTCACTCCATCCCGTAAGCTGTTAAGCAGTGTGTACAATCTACAAGAGCAACTTGCTAAGGTTCCTTGAAAAGTACCTTCCAAAGCCTTGACCTATTTGGAAAGACTAGGTAGCTGATGCATGAGAACACTTGGACCTCCTAGTTCCTGTCAAAACTACATTGTCATCTCATTTCGCCGTTCCTTCGCTGAGTCAATATCTGGAACTTCCTGCCTTAATGGCACTGTGGGTGTACTTAGACAAAAAGGACTGCAGTGGTTCAAGAAGTCAGATCTCCACCACCTTTATTGAGGGTAATTAAGGCTGGACAGCAAATGCTGCATTCAGGAGTGACTCTCACTGCCCAAGAACAATATGCAAGTTACAACTGACAGAAGAGTGAGGCCTTTGTCCAACTACCTGGATTGAATTTACATGATCACCAACAATCTGTCCTGGTCCACCCAGGTTGATGCTACAGTCAAGAAAGCACAACAGCACCTCTACTTCCCCAGTAGGCTGAGTAAATTCGGCATGTCCACAATGACCCTTACCAATTTCTATAGATGCGTCTTAGAAAGCATTCAATCCGGATACATCACAGCTTGGCATGGCAGCTGCTCTGCCCAGGATCATAAGAAACTACAGAGAGTTGTAAATACAGGAAGGGCAGCCAACATAATCAAAGACCATTCCCCAACCCAGTTATAATCTCTTCCAATCTCTTCTGTCGGTCAGAAGTTACAAAAGCTCGAACACACATTTGAACAAATTCAAGAACAGCTTCTTCAATGCTGTTATTAGACTTCAGATTGGACTTCTCAATTTTAAATTTAATGCTCATCTCGCTCTGTGCACCTTCTCTGCAGCCGTAACATCACTTTGTTCTTCACTCTGTTCTATCACTGTAATGTGCTTCCTATGTTATGAACTGCCTGTATTACATGCAAAACAAAACTTTTCACTGTACCTAGGTACATGTGACAATAATAAATCAAATCAAAAAACATTAATCATGGAAGTTAAACGACAATATGGTAGCTCACAGAGCTACTGAATCCCTGGTTGGGAACATCATTTGAAGTTACAAAAACAGAAAATATTCAGTCGGTCTGGCAGTATCTATGACAAAAGAAAATGTTGACATACTAGATCTGACCTCTCATCAGTTGTACTGTCCAGTTATTTTGGAGCATAGTAAGTTCTTCTCTAACCTAACTACACCATTAAACCTATTCTAAACAATGTGAAGATGAGTGTAGACAATGTGAACTCTTCTTCCTTTTGTACTTCCCAATATATAAACACTTGGCATTTATATGTGTACTCCGGTTCATCTTTTGTAATTTTTTTTTTAAATTAAGCCAATTCTTTTTAAAATCTCAACTGATTTTGGCATCAAGGTCTTGATGGACTTTTAAAACTTGTTTGCAAGTTGCCCTCCATAGGAATTACACAGATCACAATTTTGAGATTAATGTATTTTGAAATGCCTCTTCTGAAATAAATCATCCTATATCTTCAAATCGGTTACTAATCTACCCTTTCCGATCATAAATATCAGCCTTAACGTTTTACTAATGTTGGCTGGAGGATGTGATAAAGGGATTCTTTCCTCATATAGACAGGAAATGTTCCTGATTGACAAGTGCATATCAGTTTCCATTTTGCATAGTATTATGATGTAGAAGCTGTATTTCTCTATGCAGACACATGGTTGCTCAGGTTAACCTTCACTAAATTTTAAGTGATAACTGTTTATTGTTTGACAAATTCTTGAATGCTGTGTTCATTTATTGTTCATGTTGTAATGTTCCTCATTATTTCATGTACAGATTTTAGCAGCAGGAAGCAGCAAGCAGGTGCTGGGGAATAAGATTCATAATTGTTTTGTCTTTGCTCCCTGACTGTTATCTAAGAGAGCTGAAATAAATTTGTTAGCTGTGTCAATAATTACTAGGTTTAGTACTTTGACAAATGAGCATGCTTTGTCTGAAGTAACCTTGGCTTTACTCACTCTCCAGCCATTGTTCTTCTGTTGCCTTCTCAAGTTTTAGTTTGATATTGCTACGCTAATGACTAGTCTTTCCCTCTATTAAAACTCTTACTTTACAATGGGAAATTTGCAATTAAAACTTGTGAAACAGTTTCTCCCATCTTAAATTCTAAAAGTTCACCATCCGTTTACTGTGCTATGAAATATCATGCACATTGAGATTTCCAATTCTCTTTTTGTTTAGCAGAAAAAGTTGCAGAAGCACTTATGTGCCAAAGCAACATGAGAAAGGGGAACAAAAAGAGAATTGGAAATCTCAATGTGCATGATATTTCATAGCA
>NC_063333.1:35111092-35144175 GCF_021869965.1 Rhincodon typus | reverse complement strand
TTAACTCTGTTTTCTCCTCCACAGATGCTGCCAGACTTGCTGAACTTTTCCAGCAACTTTGTTTTTGTTCCTGATTTACAGCATACGCAGTTCTTTTGGTTTTTATGAGAAAGGGGAAATTGCAGTTTCAGAAACTGGTCAATACCAGTAGAATAGTAACTTTTCAAAATTAATCACTATAAACTATAAATAGCTTGAATGTTTTAAGATTTTGGATTATTTTTGTTCAATTTCAGAAAAACATTGTATGCCTATGGTAACTTTAAAGTCTTGCAGTTATTTTCCTGTTCAGTCATAGTTATGCTATTTTATGGAAAGATGCTAAATGGTGATTATATGTTTCCTCTCTGAAATGCATTGAAAGTGGTAAACAATCTTTGGCTTTTGCCTATCTTCACAACAATGAAAGAAAAAGATTTACTTGCATTTTTGCAAGTGTTGTCAAAGTACTTCATCACTAAGATTTGCTAATTAATTCTCTTGACCACACCTTATAGTGCAAGAGAATTATAGACTGGATCATCTTTGGCTTGAAGGTGTGCACTCTTGTCTCTTAAGGCAGAAGGCAGTTTGTTTTAATTCCAGTCTGGTGATTTGAGTACATAATCCAGGTTGTTCCTTTTCTCAAGGAGTTCTGAGAAGTGCTGCATTGGTAAGAGGCCTGTTTTTTGACTGGGCTGTGCTGTTTCATTCGGAATGAAAGATCCCATGGCAATGTACAATACTGACGAAGGCATTGACCGGATGCCCTTGACAATGCTTATTTCTTACCCAACATTACTAAGCTAGATTTATCTGGTCATGTATCTCTTGTTTGTGTGACCTTGTGCACAGAATTATCTGGAGTATTGACTGTACCTAAACTGCTTCATTGGCCATTAAGTAGTTTTTGGATATCCTGAATTTGAGAAAAGCTACATGGATGTAAGGTGACTCTTTATCAATTTTTCCTCCTTGCTTGATTCACGCAGTAGAGAAGCTGCATAAGGTTCACATCACAGATGGTAAAAGCCTGTTGGACCACCAGGTTCCTCTTCCTCCATGTTGCAACTGCACAGTTTGTGTCTTTTATTTTTATTTTTATTTTTGCTTCATGTACCAGTATCGCAGATCTTTGAGATCTTTAATGTTGCTCCATATTAATTGTGTTATAAGACAAAGCTTATGTTTGTTTAGATCAAATAAGAACTCTGAAAATTATTGTATTTAGTTGGGCAATGGCGAAGTCTTACACCTAAATGAACAAATATGTTTTGTTATAGATGATGGTTCAATTATTGGATAATTAGGAATATAAATTCATTTGGCCTTTCTTTTTTGTTGGATAGAATAAAAACAGAAGGACTAGGCTATTTGGTCCTCGAGCCTGCTCCATTATTCAAGAAGACTGTGCTGATCCAATCTTGACCTTAACTCCACTTTTCTGCCTGTGCTCTGTAGCCATTCAGTCCGTAGATCAGAAATAGACTGGAGTTGGCCTTGAATATATTCAGTGACTCAGCTTCCATAGCTCTCTGAATAAAGAATTCGAAAGATTTATCACCCTCTGAGAAAATAAATTCGTTCTAATCTCTGAAATAGTGACACCTCATCCTGAAAATTTGCATTGTAGTCGCAGATTCCCTCATGAGAAATAAAACCTTCTCAGTGTCTTCCCTGGCAAGGCCTTCAGAATATTACCACTTCTAATATGATTATCTGTCATTCGATTACACTGTAAAGGTGATAGGCCCAACTTGTTCAGTCTTTCCTCATAAGATAACTTCTTGATTCCAGGAGTCAACTTCATATACAGTTTCTCTAAACTGCCTCTGATATAAAGATATCTGTGTCATTGAAAGCCAAAGTTGGAGGAAGGGGAAAGAGCAGAAAATTTCATTTGTCAAGTTGGGCACTTCCTTTAAATTTAATTTGCTTGATGTTTATCACAATGAATCCTTTCCTCTGGGCTTTGAAGATTTAACTTTGAAATTTGCTAGGTGTGGTTTAGTGTGATTGGAGTTTGAAAATTGGTTTGCGTTTTGTCAGAAGTCATTTAAAAGAAATGCCTTTCTGTGTTTGTTATAGGGATGCTTGGAATTCCCTGGGAGACATGTCGAAAGAGGAAGCTATGATTGCCTATGTTGAGGAAATGAAAAAGGTAGGATAAGTTGTGACACAGATTTTTGAAGCTTAGCTTATAGTTGTAACTAATTACATTTGTGATTTATGCACTTTGAGGGATCCATGCAAATGTTCATGTATCCTAGAATATGTCTGTTATCCCAAGAAAATAATTGTTATAATTGTGAAAGCTGCTTTTAATTTTTAAGGTGACAGAAGCAAGATGTGAACAAATAAAGAAACTAATGAGTTTTAGGTACTTTCATGGATTCCATTGTGGTGTGAGTTCATATATTGATCTTACATTGATCTTCAGGGAATATGAAGTGCTAGAGACATGAGGCAAACTACAATTAAATGGAGTAAATTACTAGATGGAATATAAGTTTAAAAACCAAGAGCTGGAAGGCCAAAAGGGAAAGAGGGAGAGCCAGAAGGATGGACAGACAATATTGGGAAGGAAGGACCCAGACAGAGGGACAGGAGAGAGAAAGACTGGGAGAGAACTGGATGGATGGGAGCGAGGTAGCTACACAAGTGGGCAGGGAAGAGGGAGCTGGAGCTGGATATACAGACACCAAAGGGAGAGGAACACATAAATTGCCAGTTTTGTTTAGAGTAGAGGAGAGAAACTCAGAAATTCCAAACTTGTTTTAGGAAAGCTAGACTAGAGATGCTCAGGTGAGGAATGAGTCAACAACAGGGAAAAACATACTTGACCTCATCCTCACAGATCGGTCTGTCGCAATTGCATTTGTCCATGAGATGCTGTGGGCCATCAACAGCAGCAGAATGATACTCCAACACAACCTGCAACCTCATTGCCTGGCACATCCCCCCACACTACCATTACCATTAAACCAGGAATTCAAATCTGATTCAATGAAGAGAGCAGGATGGCTTGCCAGGAGCAGCATTGGGCATACCTAAAATTGAGTAGTCCACCTGCTGAAACTACAAAACATGACTACTTGTATGAAGCAGCAAGTGGTACAGAGTTAACTAGTTCCCCCAACCAGTGGATCTGATCCAAGCTCTGCAGTCCTGCCATTTCCAGTCGTGAATTGTGATGGACAATTGTAAACCTCACTGGAGGAGGAAACTCCACAAATAGCTCTGTGTTCAATGATGGGGGAGCTCAACTTATCCGTACAAAGGATAAGGCTGAATCATTGACAACAGTCTTCAGCCAGAAGTGTCAAGTAGATGATCCATCTCAGACTCCTACAGATATCCCCAGCATGCCAATCCTCAGTGAGTTTGACGCACTCTATAGGACATGAATGGCTGAAGATGCTAGATACTGCAAAGGCTATGGGCCTTGACACCATTCCAGTAGTAGTACTGAAGTCACATGCTCCAGAACTTGCTGTGCCCCTATCCAAGCTATTCCAGTACAGCTGTGACACTACAACCTACTCAACAATGTGGAAACATGCCCAGCTTCAATCTAGCCAATTACTTGTCCATCAGTATACTGCTGATGATCAGTAAAATAATAGAAGGGTTTATCAACAGTGCTGTCAAGCAGTATTTGCTGAAATATAAGTGGCGCTGAGCTTGGATTCTGCCAGGGCCACTCTGATTTTTGACATCATTACAGCCTTGTTTCAAAAATGAACAGAAGAACTGAATTCCAGAAGTGAGGTGAGAGTGATTATCCTTAATCTCAAATCTGCATTTGACTGATAGTGGTATCAAGGAGCCCTAAATTAGGAGGAAGGTGCTGTGAATTCATGCCCAGCACCAAGTAAAATGTTTGTGGTTGTTCGAGGTCGGTAATCTTGGCTCCTGGACATCTTTATACTTCCTCAGGACAGGGTCCATAGCTCAACCATTTTCGATCGCTTCATAAGTCAAAAGTGGGATGTTCGTTGAACAATTTCTGGCATCACTTGCAACTGCTCAGATAGTTAAGTAGTTGTTGTCCAAATGTTGCAAAACATTGGTGGAGGGGGGCAACAGGTGGGACTTGAACCTGACCCTCCAGGTCCGGGGTTGCGGACACTACTGCTGTGCACATGAGGGCCTTAGAATTCAAACTTCGCATTAAACTGTGGCAAGATTCGAACCAAGGTCCCTGGAATATTAGCTGGGATCCTGAATTAATTGTCTAGCAATAATACCGTCAGACCATTACCTCCTCATAATGCCCTGTTGCACTCCATTTTAAAGTTTTTTGCGATGTTTTGTTTTCTTGTTATTCTCTGTCTTTGTATTTTAAAATTCTTCATATGAGATTTTGTTTGTTAGCACAGTATTAGCAGTCGGAATTTGGCCATTATATTTGAATGAATAAAAAGTCCTAATAGCTTCCTGTGCTGCCTTTATTTTCATCTGATTTGGAAAGTACTGACTGAAGAAAGTTGGCATGGTGGAAAGGAGTGTGTATGTAATGTTTGAGCTCGAAACATAGTGCTCTGTCTGTGCCTATTTTCTGATTTTCATACTGCTAAGCATATAAAGGTGATACTGTACCAGAAATATCATAATTACAGATTTTGCTTCCAGATACTAAATTGCTGCTGCTATTACACTTTGTTAATCTTTGAAATTGGGTAATACTAACTAACCAGAGACAAAGGTTGAGCTCAAGAAGTTTTCACAATTCTGAAAGGAAAATAAAGAACAGATTACCAAATTAAATAACATTTTACAACTTTAAGACAAAATACAGCAAGGATATTAATGTTTACTCCTTGTTTTATGCCGCATAGAATGTCAAAGCATAGCTTAAAATTTAAAAGTCATATGCTGGAATGATTAGTCTTTGAATCCTTGTATGACCTTGGAGTATGTATTGGTCACAATGAATTTGTTTCTAATTAAAATGAAGAAATAATCATCCTCACCTGTTCTTGCCAAAATCGTATACCATTCTGTTTTCACTCTTTTCACTTGGCATAACTTTTGCCTGGCTTTCTGCACCAGTTCCTGGCCTTTTGTTTGGAAGTGTTGAGTTCTTCTTTTAACTCTGTGTTTGAACCGTATAAACATATTGGGAATGCAGCATCTTGTATTTTGAAGATCATACCTAATGTTGAATCAGTACTGCAACTGAAACAGAATGTGGACATTTACCAAAGAGCAATTTCATTGCTTGCTCAAATTTGCACCTGAAATAAAATTGATTTCTGTTGCTAAAAAGAATCTTGTTTATGTCCAATAGCTTAAAATCAAGAAGCTGTCTAAAGTCATTTTTGAATTTTTTCTTTTTTTTTGTTTCTGTGCTTTGAATAAATAAATTGCAGTTTAATTGTACCATTATTCTTTTAAAAAAATATCCAAGGTACTTGATAGAAATATAATTAGGCAAGATTGATATTGAGCTAGTGAAGGCTATAGTAAGAGGGCTCACTAAAAGTTTTGGTCAAAGAGAATTTAAGAAGGGTTTCAAGGTAGATCAGAGGCGCAGAGGCAGAGAAGTTTAGGAAGGAATTCCAGAGCTTGGGGCCCTTCTGTCTGAAAGAAATCATAGAATTGTACAGTATAGCCCTTTGGCCTGTCAATGTCTGCACTGACAGAAAACTACTGAATCTACATTAGTCCCACTTTCCAGCACTCGGTCCAAAGCCTTGAATATTTTGACACTAAGTGGTCATCCAAGTACTTCTTAAAAGTTGAATCAGAGATAGTAGGAACTGCAGATGCTGGAGAATCCGAGACAACAAGGTGCAGGGCTGGATGAACACAGCAGGCCAAGCAGCATCATAGGAGCAGAAAGGCTGACGTTTCAGGCCTAGACCCTTCAATGTTTCCTGTCTCAACTATCCTCCGAGGCAGTGCATTCCAGATTCCCACCACTCTCTGGGTGAAAAGATTTTCTACATTCCCCTTATCTCTCCTACCTTTTACCCTAAAACTTGGACCCCTTATTATTTATCCATCAACTAGGGAACAGCTGTTTCCTATTGACCTTATCCATGCCCCCCCAGTCAAACAGGTCTCCTGTCAGCCTTCTCTGCTGTAAAGAAAACAACCTGAGCTTATCCGGCCTCACTTCACAGCTAACTGTACCATCCCACGCAACATCCTTGAATCTTTTCTGCATCCACTGTTTCAGTTACATGTTTCCTGAATTTTGCTGACCAGTACTGCAAACAGTGCTTCTATTGTGGCCTAACCAAAGTTCTGTACACCTCCAGCATAGCCTCCCTGCTCTTATGCTTTACGCCACAAAGGCAAGCTATGCCTGCCTCTTTGTAGGTTACATGGAACAATCCCTCTTCCGTACCTGCACTGGCCCTAAACCCCACCTCTTCCTCCGTTACCTTGATGACTGTATCGGCGCCGCCTCATGCTCCCACAAGGAGCTTGAACAGTTCATCCACTTCACCAACACCTTCCACCCCAACCTTAAGTTCACCTGGACCATCTCCAACACCTGTCTCACCTTCCTGGATCTCTCTGTCTCCATCTCGGGCAACCACCGAGAAACTGATATCCATTTCAAGCCCACCGACTCCCACAGCTACCTAGAATACTCCTCCTCCCACCCACCTTCCTGCAAAAATGCCATCCCCTATTCCCAATTCCCTCGCCTCCGCCGCATCTCTCCCAGGATGAGGCATTCCACTTCCGTACATCTCAGATGTCCTCGTTTTTCAAGGACGGCAACTTCCCCCCTCAGTGCTCGAGAATGCCCTCGACCGTGTCTCCCGCATTTCCCGCAACTCATCCCTCACACCCCGTCCCCGCAATAACAACCAAAAAAGAATCCCCCTCGTCCTCACGTACCACCCCACCAACCTCCGGATCCAACGCATCATCCTCCGACACTTCCGCCATCTGCAATCTGACCCCACCCCCAAAGACCTTTTTTCCCTCCCCACCCTTATTTGCTTTCCGGAGGGACCGCTCTCTCCGTGACTCCCTTGTCCGCTCCACACTCCCCTCCAGCCCCACCACACCCGGCACTTTTCCCTGCAACCGCAGGAAGTGCTACATCTGCCCCCACACCACCTCCCTCACCCCCCTCCCAGGCCCCAAGAAGACTTTCCACATCAAGCAGATGTTCACCTGCACATCTGCTAATGTGGTAAACTGCATCCGCTGTACCCGTTGTGGCCTCCTCTACATCGGGGAAACCAAGCGGAGGCTTGGGAACTGCTTTGCAGAACACCTATGCTCGGTTCGCAATAAACAACTGCACCTCCCAGTCGCGAACCATTTCAACTCCCCCTCCCATTCCTCAGACGACATGTCCATCTTGGGCCTCCTGCAGTGCCACAACGATGCCACCCAACTGTTGCAGGAACAGCAACTCATATTCTGCTTGGGAACCCTGCAGCCCAATGGTATCAATGTGGATTTCACAAGCTTCAAAATCTCCCCTCCCACTACCGCATCCCAAAACCAGTCCAGCTTGTCCCCGCCTCCCTAACCTGTTCTTCCTCCCACCTATCCCCTCCTCCCATCTCAAGCCACACCCCCATTTCCTACCTACTAACCTCATCCCGCCCCCTTGACCTGTCCGTCCTCCCTGGACTGACCTATCTCCTCCCTACCTCCCCACCTACACTCACCTTTACTGGCTCCATCCCCGCCTCTTCGACCTGTCTATTTCCTCTCCACCTAGCTTCTTCTCTATCCATCTTCTATCCGCCTCCCCCTCTCTCCCTATTTATTTCAGAACCCCCTTCCCCTCCCCCATTTCTGATGAAGGGTCTAGGCCTGAAACGTCAGCCTTCCTGCTCCTATGATGCTGCTTGGACTGCTGTGTTCATCCAGGTCTACACCTTGTTATCTCCAAGTATCCCATATGGGTTTTTTTAACTATCCTATTAACCTGTCCTACCGCCTTCCAGGACCTGTGGACAAGTATCCTAAGATCCCCCTGTTCCTCTGAGCTTCCTAATGTCCTGCCATTCAGATTATTCTCTTGTCATCTTTCTTCTTTCAAAGTGCATCGTCTCAGACTTAGTGTTACATTCCAAATGCCACTGATACATCCATCTGTTTACATCCTTCTGTAACCAAAGACCACTTTCCTCTCTGTCAACAGTCCTTTCACCATTAACATTGAATTTCATGAAACACAGTTGTACTAGTTCCTCTGAGCATATGTTTATCCCAATCAAAATTCACCTGTCATTTTAATTGGTCCTATCAAGATAGACAAGTTCCTTTCTACTCCTTAGCTGCCTTCAGAGTTTTTGTATTAGCAAACATGATACTACCACAGCCAGATAGGAGCAAATTACTGCGGATGCTGGAATCTGTCCTGATAACAAAAATGTTGGTGATCACTGTGGATCAGGTAGCGTCCGTAGAGAGGGAGCAAGCAAACGTTTTGAGTCTAGATGACTATTCTTCAGCTCTGATGAAGAATCATCTAGACTTGAAACATTAGCTTGCTGTCTCTCAACGGATACTGCCTGACCTGCTGTGATTTCCAGTATTTTTTTGTTTTCACGACCACTGCCAACCTGTTTCATGTTTTCAGCATTCTTCACAGGATAATAAGGGCCCTTGGACAGAGCCATGGAACTTCAGTGGTTACTTGTTGCAGACAGATTTTTTTATTCTTTCTGAGCATCAGAGATGGCTGATGAAAAATAATGTGTACTCAAAGTTTCGAGTTTCTGCCATGGATCTTAATGTCACTGAACAGGCTGATTCCTGACCCACAGATCTTTGGTTACATGCACCAGGGCATATTACAAGTTCATGGGATCCAGAGTGCAGCATTGGCATCATTTTCTTTCCATCTGTACTGCTGAGTTACCTCATCACTCAGATGTTTGGTCTTGCAGTTTAATGAACAGGTTGTTGCCATTTTAAACAATCAGTAACGATCGCATCCCAAGCATTAATGTTGATGCTAAAATAAAATGGATGCTGGAAATCGGAAACAAAAACAGAAACTCTTCAGTTCTAATGAACAGTCACCGGATTTGAAATGTTAACTCTGCATCATTCCCACAGATGCTGTCAGATGCACTCCGTTTTGCCAGTAATTCTGTTAACATTGATGCTGTTGCGCTTCAAGGAGAGCTTCAGAGAATCTTTGACTCTTTCTTCTTCTTTGAAATATTAAGAGTTAATAAAACAGAACCTGACAGAGGAAGTGTTTTTTTTTGACTATCCAGTTCCAGTGTCCAGTCCGTCATAGTTCATTTTGCAGGGCCTTTGCTTAAATATTTGCAGTCTTGGCTTCGGAAAGGCACTGAGGTTTGTTTGGAGGTCCTCCTGTTGAATTCAAGTAATGAAATGGATGCATTGCTGATGGAATTTTTCGAGTGCTGCTCTGTGCCATTGATGCACAGTCCTGGTCAGCAATGCAGTATAGGAGTATGGTTGTGGCGCTGATTTATATATTAGAACTATGTAGAGGTCTTTGTTGCCAAACACTGGATGCTGTTGTCTGTAAAAAACTGAGCTATCACAGCTGATGTGTTGGTTTACCTTGTCAGTGTTGGCCTTTTGGGAGGGGCAGCTGTCCAAGGTCTTGCAAGTGCTCAACATATTGCAGAGTCTCTCCTGCAATATGCATGGCAGGTAGAATATTTTGTTGACTAGGTGTGGGTTGATATGAGTTTTGTTTTGTCAACCTTCAAGGACGGGCAAGTTGCTTGAATGTAGTATTGAAAGACATGCAGAATCTTCATATATCCAATTCAACATGAGAAAAATGGAATCAATTAAAATCCAGAGATAACACAGTGTAGAGCTGGAGGAACACAGCAGGCCAGGCAGCATCAGAGGAGCAGGAAAGTTGAATTTCGGGCCGGGACCCTTCTGAAGAAACTTTGTCAGTCATGGAAACTGTCAACCTCACCGTACAGGGCCTTTTCCATGGTTGTGGCATCCAATTTCGTTCCCTGAATTAAATTGTGGGCTCTCACTTAGAGGAGGTATGTGGCCAGCATTGGCATTCCTGCTGCCATTACCACCCACCAACCAAGGTTAGGTTTAACCTGGTGCAGTCTTTTCCCCATCAGCAATTCTGTTGGAGCTGTCCCTGCTGTTGCGTGTGGGGGTCTCCTATAATCAAACAGGAACCAGGACAGTTTTGTATCAATGACTCTGTAGGTGGCTCCTTTAAGCCTGCCTTCAATGTTTGGACCGCTGTTTCCGCTGGACCATTGGACAATGGATGGTATAGAGCTGTCCTTTTGTGCCAAATGCCATTTGACTTTAGGAAATATTCAAATTCCCTGCTGATAAATGACATCCCATTGTCCATGACCAATACTTCCCTGAGTTTGCCAAATGAACTTTATGCACGTCCAACCACTTTGATTGGGTGTCCACAATGATTAGGAACATTGAGCCCATTGACGACCAGCACAGTCGACGTGGAACCGAGTCCAGGGTTTACCTGGCAGTTGCCACAAAAGTAGGGGTGCTGCTGGTGGAAATTTTTAATCCTTGTTGGCACTTTGGACACTGTCCCACCAACACAGATATGTCAGCATCCAACCCAGCCATCAGACATAGCTTCTTGCTAGCATCTTCATCTTGGAAGCCCCTGGATGACCCTGGTGGAGTTCAACCAGTACCTGGCGGCGACCTTTACTCAGGACCATCACTCTTGCTCCCCATAGTAATATGCCATCCTGTACCGTGATGTGGTCTCACCTGGTCTGGAAAGGTTTCAGTCCTGGTAGCGATGGCCCTTCTGTTTCCCCCATCACCTCACTAGCTGTTTTAGTTTTGCTAGGACAGGATGTTTTGTGTCCACAGTTGGATGTTGTCAGCGGTGACCGGAAGGGTGTCCAGGAAGTTTAAAACCAAAGCAGACTGTTCCAGGGGACGCACCACCGGTGGGGTTTCTGCCAGTGGGAGGCAGTTTGAGGCATCTGCCTTAGCCATTTGGCTTCCTGGATGGTGTTCTAACTTGTATGCGCTGAGAATAAGGGCCCAAATCTGAATTCTACTGGAAGCTATCGGCTTCCTTCAGTAGTCCTGGCAGGGGTTTGTAATCTGTAACTATGACAAATTTCCCTCTATAAAGGGACAAGTGGTACTTCCCCATGCAAATGATAACTGCCAAACCTTCCTTCACTATCTAGGCATATTTGTGTTAGGCATCAGCCAATGTCCAGCAAGTATATGCTATCGGGAGTTCCCCTCCGTTGGGCCACTGTTGAGGTAACAGTACCCTGATGCCATACAGTGAGGCATTGCATGTCAGAACAACCTCTTGCTTCAGATCGTAGTGGGCCAATGCCTTAAATACCCAATAGCTGCTTTTTCACTTCCCTGAAGGCTACTTCTCGGCTGTGGACCATTTTCACAGCTGACCCTTTTTCAATAGCAGGTGCAAGGATGCCAAGATGAAAGCCAGGTTACGTATGAATTTCTGTAATAATTCACTAACCCAAGGAAAGACCTAGGCTCCGGTACAGACGTGGGAACTGGGGCTCCTCTGATCAACCTCACTTTATCCTCCAACGGATGTAACAGGGTTTTGTTGACTCTAACCTAAGTAGGTTACCTAGGGCGCCTGGAACATGCTTTTTTCCCTTTTAAGGCCCACGCCCAACTGGGAGAAACATTTTAAGCACTATGTCCAAGTTCTCCCAAGTTCTGTGTCTTCCAGATAAATGGCGACCTAGGATAACCCTTGTAAAATGTTCTCCATAGTCTGCTAGCAAAGGGCACAGGTTGATGATACCCTAATTGGCAGTCTTGTGTATTAGTACAAACTCTTAAGGGTATTAATTGTAGCATACTTCTGGGACTCCTCGTTCAGTCGCAATTGCAGGTCGGTGTGGTTCATGTCCAGCTTCGTAAAGGACACCCACGCCCCTCCCTGCCAACTTAGCGTACAGTTTCTCTATGTGAGGGGCTGGGTATTTATCCAGCTGCAAGAGTTGGTTTACCATTTGCTTAAAATCCCCACAAAGGTGAACTGAGCCATCAGGCTTCACAATCGGTACAACTGATGCTGCCTGTCCTGCAAACTGCATTTGTTTGATAATTCCTTCGCTTTCCACCCTCCTAGATTTCCACCTCTACTTGTGCCCGCAAGGCAAATGGCACTGGGCAGGCCCTGCAAAATCTCGGAATTGCTTCCTGGTCAGCATGAACATGCCGTTGGCCCCTTTGATAGGCCTAACACCTTCCTGAAAATCTCCTGAGTATTTCACTAGGACTTCACTGAGGCAGCTACTTTCTAATTGAAAAATGTTGAGCCAATATAGGGGAATCTTTCTCAACCAATTCTACCCCAATAGGCTTGGGCCTAAGCCTTCTACCACTGTCAGTGGTAGCAGCCTCAACTGTTTCTCATAGGTGACCAGAACCAAAGTTGTACACTTACACTGGGGAACCACTGCAGATTATGTTCTCGGTCTGGCTGAGATCTTGTGCAGACGTAAGTGTTGGAGACCTGAGGGAATCATGTCGACCTCCATGGGAACTGGGTGACCATTAACCAAACGTTAATTTTAATCCGTCCTGATGTGGATGTCACTAAGCAATGTAATTGTACCAACCCACATGTTGGGGGACTTTCCAGGGTGTGCATTCTTCTGGGTACGGGCCTACGAGTTTTCTTAGTCAGACGCAATAGGACTCCTTTGCTGTCTCAAATCTGCATACTGGCAGCAACTACAATGGCTTGCCCGCCCAGATTCTGAATAACGTTTTAGCCAGTTGGCCGAGGCTCAGCTTTGTTGTGGAGTTCTGCTGTGAGCTGATCTAGGATCCCTCTGCTCAGGATATGTCCTGTGTGAGGTTCTGCGAGTAGTGTTCCCCAAGCTCAGTTGGAGAGGTGAGGGGGTCGACTTCCATTGGGATGCCCTGGAGTTCCCGTGCTCCACTTGCCACATTTACAAATGACAAAGCCAGTTGCAGTGCCTGTTTGAAGTGCAGTTGGGCTTCAGCTGGTAGGCATTTCTGTATAGTTACGTCATTAATCCCACATACCAAATGGTCTTTCAGCATCTCATTCAGGGTTGACCCAAAATCACATGCTTCTGCCAGTCATCTTAAACCCCGTCAAAAATCCTGATATGGATTTTCTCGGTTCTCTAACAGCCGAATAAAACTGAAAGCGTCTGGGGATTCGGGGTCATAATATTCCTTAACCAACTGTGTCAACTCTTGGAAGATTTCAGTGTCTGGTGCCTCTGGGAAAGTTAAGCCAAAAATGCTGCAGGTTTGCAAGCAGTCAGAAGGATTACTCTTTAGGGCAGATGAAAACCAATGTCATTTGCCCAGAAAAAATATTTCGTTGTTTCTACATACTGCACCCAGTCTTTGACAGCAGGATCAAACAAGTCAAGCTTCCAAAATAAAGGCATAATGCCAGAAATGCTTACCCCAACTCCAAAATGACTGGTGCAAGCAAATGTTCTTCAGGTACGTACTGTTTTCTCCCCTTGCCACTGGAAAAACTGTACAGAGGCTGGTATCCCATCATCAAGTCAGCCTTTATTTACTTGTACACAGTAGCAGCCAGCTCAGAGGCAGTCATCTGAACTGAGGAGATTCTAAACTTCCTGGTTTTTTTATAAATAACGTTACTGATAGTCCACCACCAGGAAAAAACACCCATGTGACCAAAGAACCAGTTGCAAGCAGAGTCCCCTGGGGTGAATACCTTTGCGAATGAAAAGATGAAGGGGAGGTTAGGGATCAAATTAAAATAGAGTTGGAGGGGGATATAAAGCACTCCATCTCTTGTTTTTTTTTCACCTCCAGGCTTCCATCTTGGCCAGTTGACCCTAATATCTCAGAGCATTCTCCATGGCTAGCAACTGCCTGTATCCTTCATCTGCCGAGATTGCATCAGACGCCCACTAGCATCACCATATCATTGTGGCACATCTCTAATTCACTTATTGTACAGCTTACCACTTCAATACTGGACAGCCAGCGATCTGTTTAGTCATCAGTTGGGGCTGTACTTCAAAGTCAGTCAAAGTATCAGGTAATAGTCAGCTCTGGGGATTTGTCCACTGAAAGTCAAATTGATTTATCAGCAACCACTGTTGTGCTAGGGAAATTGGGAAAGTTAATAGCGGCAATTGAAGGCAGCATGGTGGAAGCAAAGGAGACAATAATTATGAGAAGGGTCAATTCAACATGTAGGAGTGGGAGATAACAATGCTTTGGGGATCATGGTTATTTTGGGAGCTGGGATCTTTGATAGTCACCAGAACCCTGATATTTATGAGGGGACAGTACATCATGATGGCTGGCTTGGCTAAGATGTAGACCTAGGGCTCAAGGGATAATGTTGGACATTGAAGACTTAAATAAAAGAGTTGGATGGAATGTGAGGAAGGTCAGAACTGGTAGAATTCACAGGAGTTGCAAGGAAGGAATATGAAGATTTAGGAGCTAAACTCCTGATTCTCCACCCAAAACTGTAGACAATCATCAGAATTTTGGAGCTCAGTGCAGTCTCCAAAATCAACTGTTTCCTAACCATTACCTTATGCAACAGACTATGCCAACAACCTTTTAATAAATGCCTTCAATAGGATTTTTGGACAAAAGTGAAGAAACTTTACTCTCAGAGAAACAGGATGCATCCATTTTTCTTTGCTTTAGTTGTCTAATGGTAACTCACAAATAATAGTACAGTATACTCCTCCATACAGTGGGACATGGAGGACTCCCAAGAAGAGGGCTGTGGTTTGTTGGAGAAATAACTGCACAGAGGCTGGTCCCGTCACCAAGTCACTCTTTATTTACTAGTGCAGAGTATATTGGCTGTGGCCAGTCAGCTTAGAGTCAGTCCTCAACTGGGGTGATTCTAATCCCCTGGTTATATGCTTTTTCTTTTTTTTCCCCTAAAAAAATACCAGGTGTGCAAATGACTTTATTAACATACCACCACCAGGAAAATCACCTATGTGACCAAAGCATCAGTATCAAGCAGAGCCCCTGTAGGGCAATGCCTATGTGAACGAAAAGGTGAAGGGGTGGGTCAGGATCAAATTAAGATAGAGTTGGAGGGGGAAATAAAACACTCCATCTCCTGTTTATATTGGTCAGCCAGGGCTTTCCTGATTGGCCCAGGTTAACAACCCCGATCAAAAACTTCATAGTCAATGAAGTCCACCTGGTTCCAATCACCACTCCCTTGAACTGACCATTTTAGAGGCCGGTTAAGAGTCACCATATTGCTGTGGGTCTGGAGTCACATAGATTTCCTTCCCTAAATTACATTAGTGAACCAAGTGGTATTAGTGTTATTGGCGATGGTTACATGATTGCAGTTAGAGAAGTTTCTACTTCCAGATTTTATTGAATTCAGATTTCACCACCTGCCATGGTAGGATTTGGTTCATATGACTAAAGCATTAACCTGGGGCTCTGGCTTACCACATTGTGACAATTCCATTAGCACCCCATAAAAATGATGATGTCAGGGGAAAGCCTGTACAGGTAATTAGTATTTTAACAGAGTTGTCTCATCATACAGCTGGGTTCAGAACTTGGCCTACCTGCAGTTCCAGAATTTAAAAAATCTGAAGGCAATGCTATATTTTAATTCTCTAGTACAAATTGTGTACTACATGTAATTTGGTTATTGAGTTAGTTGGCACCTGTTCTGGTTTGAGAATTAAAACAGCAACAGCAGTTTATTTATAGAAACAAATATTGCCTCATCAGTGAATCTGAATGTAAACATTAAATTTCCATTTAAAAATCAAGATATAGTAGTCCATTTTTAACCCACTTCTCTTGAGGTTTAATAAAAATAACTGCTGCATATTCACTTTATAATTAAAATGTAATGAAATTTCCCTGCAGATTTTTGTTCCCCAATAGAAACAAATTAAAATGCCCATACCATTTTATTTAAACTTTTGATGTATCACTTATTCAGTATTATTCTTAGAATCTTCTTGATGCACCTGATTTTTTTTTTTAAGTTCAGTAATCAGATACATGTTACTGTAGATTGTGCCATTTAATGCACCCTTTTAAGCTCTGGAATGTCTTTCCTCAACCTCTGCGCATCTCTCTCACTTCCTGTTGATCTTATTGACTGTGTTCTTGATCATCTGCAGTCATATCTCCAAAAGTGATTTAATGTCCAATTTTATTTGGTAATGTTACAACAGAGCTCAATGGGACATCAGGCCAAGTGAAAGGTGTTATATAAATGTAAGTTATCAATATTGCAAAGCACAAATAGTAAATCAATGAATGACCATTAATCAACTTGTGATTAGTGCAAATAGAAATACAAATAAATATGATCTGGTAGTCAACCTGCATCCAGGTCTCTGCTAACACAGATTGGAATCTGAATGTTGAAGGGTGCATGACATTTGGGAGGCCAAGAAGTGAAGAAAAGGTAGAGGGGTATCTCTGTTAAATAATTATGGTCTTACCACAACAGAGAGGGATTACTTAAATTCAGGAAACCAGGTACACAGGCATCCTAACAGTGACTACAGTAGGATGGAGTATAAAGGAAGAAATAATGGGAGTTTGTCGGAAAAACGGAACAACTGTGGGCAATTTTAATCTATGTGCAAACTGAAACAATCAGATGGTCAAAGTAGCGTAGATGATGAGTTCATTAAAATGTTTTTAAAATGGTTCCCAAGCATGTAGTTCTGAGAAACTAAGCAGAGAGCAGGCTATACTAGTCCTGGTATTTTGGAACAGGATGAGATTAATTAATGACCTCGTAATGAAGGCAACCCTAGGTAACAGTGACCATAACATGATTGAAATTTACATTCATTTTGAGCGAGAGAAGAATGGTTCCAAGACTCTTTATTATGAACTTTAAAGAGCAACAGTTATGAGGATATGAAAGCAAACTGACGAACTAGGTTAGGGAATATGTCAATCGTGATGCAGTGGCAAACACTTAAGGGGATATTTCAACATGCACAGCCTAGATTTATACAAAGAAAGCAAAATTCCAAAGGGAGGAACTACTGTCTATGATTACTTAAATACTGCATCAAACTTTTTAAAAAAAAAAAACTGTATGATGATGGGTCACAAGCTAGACGATTTGGACATCATACAAAAATAAAGGAATTATGTAAAGATTGATAAGAAGGGAAAATTAGAGAAAGCCAGCTGGAAATATTAATATCGATTGTAGGAGCTTCTATTGCTCCTTTTCTCAAAAAGGAGTTAATAAGTGAATGCTGATCCTATAGAAAGTGAGTTTGAGGAACTAATAATGCAAATAAGGATATGGCACTTGAATTGAACAAGTGTATTAATTATACTATACAGGCTAAAATTGACATCCAAGAAATAGCTGTAAACTCAAGAAATAGGTGGGAAAACTGCAAACAAATTGCTGCAGATTTTTTAAAAAATTGGTCATGACATGAGTGTTAACTGGCTACGCCAGCATTTATTACCCATCCTTAAATGCCCAGAGGTCATTCCAGAGTTACTTACAATGCTGTGGTTCGGTGCTTCTATGTAGACTAGAACAGGTAAGGATGGCAAATTTCCTAAACAGCATAAGTGAACCAGATGGATTTTTATGCCAATTGACAAGGGTTACATGGTCATGATGTGTGAAGAGAGACTGGATCAATTAGGAATATATTCACTGGAATTTAGAAGAATGAGGGGTGATCTCATAGAAATCATAAAATTCTAACAGGACTCGACATACTAAACGAGGAGGGATGTTCCTGATGATTGGGAATCCAGAGGTAGGGATAACAGTCTAAGGATATGGGGTAGGTTATTTAGGACTGAGATGAGAAATTTCTTCACCCACAAAATGGCAAGCCTCTGCTACAGAAAGTAGTTGAGGATAAAACATTGATTGTTTTCAAGAAGGGGTTAGACATAGTTCATGGGGAGAAAGCAGGAACCGAGTACTGAGTTGGATGACCATCCATGATGTTAGTGAATAGTGGATCAGGTTCAAAGGGCATGCCCCTACTTTCTATATTTCTGTGTCATCATTAAGCTAGCTTTTTATCCCAGATTTTTATTGAATTCAAATCATGGCATGATTCAACTCTATGACCTCAGAATGTTTGCCTGGGAATTTGGATTACTTGTCCAGTAACATTACAAGTACACTCTCGCTTTGCCTGACTAGAGAAGTAATACTGTGCAAACTATTAGAACTACAAGTTGATAAGTCCCTGGATCCTAATGGACTTCATCCTAGGGTTTTAAAGCTTTTCCTAGATTTGAGGAAGGATCCATTAGGTTGGAAAATAGCAAATATACTTGTTCAAAAAGTTAACTATTGTTGAATGTTATAGCAGGACACTTAAAGAATTCCTTGGTAATTGGACAGAGTCAGCATGGTTTTGTGAATGGGAATTATGTTTAATCAATCTATTGGAGTTTTTTGAGAAGTAATCTGTACTGTAGTATAAAGGGGAACTAGTGGATTTATTGTCCTTCAATTTTCAGAAGGCCTTTTCAGAAGACACCAGATAAAAGATTATTGCAAAAAATAAAAGCTCCCGGTGTAGTGGGTTCAAAGATTGACTAGCCAAACAGGATTTGGAGTAAGAGATAGTAGGAACTGCAGATGCTGGAGAATCTGAGATAACAAGGTGTAGAGCTGGATGAACACAGCAGGCCAAGCAGTATCAGAGGAGCAGGAAAGCTGACGTTTCGGGCCTAGACCCTTGTTATCTAGGATTTGGAGTAAGATTAGATCAGTCATTTTCTGGTTGGGAAGATGTAACAAGTGGTTTGCTACAGGGATTAGTGCCAAAGTCTCAACTTTTTACGATTTATGTAAGATTATGAGACATAGGAGCAGAATGGGCTAATCAGCCCATTGAGTCTGTCATACTATTCAATGAGATCATGGCTGATCTGAAAACACTCAATTCTACTTTCTTGCCTTTTCCCCATAACCCTTGATTCCCTTCCTGATTAAAAATCTGTTTACCTCAGCCTTGAAAATATGTCATGACCTAACCTCAACAACCCTCTGCAGTGAAGAATTCCACAGATTGACCGTGCTCTGAGAGAAGAAATTCCCCGTCACCTCTGACTTAAATGAAGGGTCGTTTATTCTGATATTATGCCCTCTGGACCTAGACTCTCCCACAAGGGAAAACAATCTTTCCGTGTCTACCCTGTCTAAGCTTACTAAAGTTAATTTCCTTTTTTGACACTTGTAATATGTGGGAATTACAGAAATTGAACTTGTGATTATTTCTAGCATTGTGCAGCTATGAGTCAAGTATATGAACTGTGCTTGTAAATTGCTTTTTGCTTTGTTGCTTGCCATTTCCTCCCGTTTCACATGCTTGATTCAACCATGTTGTTTTAAAGGGCCTACATAGAAGACATGTTGATATGTTGCAATGGTGGAACACAATTAAGGTTATTTTCTTGCAATTCCAGATGTCATACTTGCATGTGAATGGAATTTTCCATCTCTAATTCAGTGTTCTTTCTTGGGCATGGAATAGACTTCACAGTTGCTGAATAGCAGCATTATGAATTATCTGTTTTTCACATTATAGATCCTTGAATCCATGCCAATGACTGAGGAGGTGGAGGAGCTACTTCGTGTTCTTGGACCATTCTATGAACTTGTTGATGACAAAAAACAACCAATATCGCCTTATGCAATTTCGTCAGGTTAGATTGTTTAGAAAGTCGTATAACGTTTCCAATAATTTTAATTAATTGTTTGAACTCTTTGTTTATGTTTACCATAACACTACATGAAAATAGTGTATATTCTGCTGTAAAAGGAACATTACATTGTCATTTGTTTCAAACACATTTAAATAATGTGTTCTGATGTTCTACTTTCTGCATCCTGCGTTGACTGTGCAGGCCGATTGGAGAAAGTGATTAAATCACTTGAAGGTAAGGATTATTCCAAATGCATTTTCCTTAAACATTGCTTAATTTGAATGGTAGAATACTTGTTACTTCTGCCTTTATTATTGAAAGCACTTTCTGAAACTTGGATAATTTCAAATAAATAATCCATACGCATCATCAATAAGGCACAGACATATCTGAGAGGACCATTGAGGGATGAACAAGGTTCAATTTTTATTCTGAAAAAAAAAAAGAAATTGTACTATTTTTTAGTTATCATTTAGTCCAGAGTTGATCCTTGGGTGCTGTAGTCATGTCATGGTTAACTAGTTGAGTTTGAATTTGAAACAGAGCAATTGAAAATTTTGCATTTGTTTATTTTTGCTGCAGTAGCAATCTTCAGTAAATGACATTAAGATTAAAGGCATTTTGCACAAAACAGAAACCAGTTGTTCTAAATTGAATTATTTTTAAACCCAAAAAAAATTGTTTTGCTGTTTTTATTCACTCAACCAATGTAACAGCAACCGCGCAACAAATTTGCATAGGTCATATTTTATATTTTAAAACCATTTCATATGATTGCTGCAAAAATTGACTTTGTAATTCAAGTTAAACCTGTGACTACAATGTTAAATCTGTTTTAAATTTAAGAGTTGATTTCTCAAATGTTAGGTGACAACTATCATTTTAAAGATATTTTATCCTCGAATATTATTTTCTTCAGTCAACTGAAAACGAAGCTGGCACCTTGAAGGTGGTGGTAATTTTTGTCTGTGTCTGCTTTCATTGAGAGGAGGCTCCCAAGATACATAAAATGCTCTAAACTTTCCAGGACCTCTACATTGATTTTAATCCATGTTGGGTTGTATAGTGCTTTTAAAGCTGGTTAGAAGAGGATTTTACATTTTTTGTATACTTAATGAAAGGCCCATGATCACATATGCTTTGGAGAAGGAGTCAGCAATGACCTGGAGCTTAGTTTCTGCATACTGCAGCTTATGTTCTTTATATCGTGGATTTTATGTTGTATTGTTGCCATCACATACCTGCAAGACTGCTGCTTTTTTTCTTAACATGATAAATTTTTCAGTCTGTTAAGGTTTTGCACTTGTGTTCAGTCCAGTCCTATATCCCTCAGTTGTTTTCATCAAACTGATGACTGTGTTTCCAGTTAAGAAGCCACTAAACACTCTACAGGTCCTTCTGGGTGCACTTCAGGGTTTATCAGGCTCTACAGATACAGTATAGCTTCTAGTGATGGAGATTGAGAGATTTTGAGGTAAAAGCTAATTCAAAAATTGTAATTCAAAGTTTGCACCAAGGGGGTGACTTAGAAATGCTTCTGTGGTTTGAGGACCAGGTTAATGGAGACTGAAAATAATGTTTGATGTCTATAACCTCAAATTTGAAATTAAGGTCATGGCTTTCTGGACAGTGGTAATCCCTTTGTTCCTATATGCTTCGAATGCTTTGGCAACTTGCATCAGTTACCTCAAAACTCAAGAGTAGTACAACCAATAATGCATTCAGAAGATCCAAAGTCTGGCAGGTAGAATCGTCCAATACCTGCAACCTTTTCCAAACCAAAGTACCCAGTATCAATAAGCTAGTCACTCAACTGGCTTCAGTGAGAAGGGCATGCTATTTATATGCCAAAATCAGACTCCTAAAGTAATAATGTTCCTCAGAATTCGGAGAAAGCAGGAGACACTGTAGAGGAAAGTAGAAATGCTTTAAGTATATCATCATAGCAACCCTAATTATGTCAAACAATCCAGCTGACTCATGGGAATCTCTGGTTTGTAATGAACCAACATGGATAAGGTTAGTTTAGGAAGATGCTAAACTATTGAGCAACTTGGTTATGAACACTTCGGTGAAGTTAAGGTGTTGGATAGAGGACGCAAACTGCCAAAAAATGAATACCTGATCCATCAAGCATCATCTACTCCACATGTGGCATAGTCTGTAGATCGCACATTAGATTTCTCAGGGATCTTACAATCCAGTTGTGGAAGCAAGTAATCTTTGCTCCTGAGAGATTGCCCAAAAAGATCAGCAAGATAATTTTAATTTAGATCCAAAAGCAGTAATTTGCTTAGTTACAGTTTGAAATTCTGCTTTGCAATAAAAATAGGATAAGATGTGTTGATTTTCATCCCCACAGAAGTAATGTTAATGTAAATGCATAATAGTATTTAAATTGGAACATCTCTTCCAGCACTTGTCCCCATGTTGTCGCTTTAGTACTCATTAGTCCCGCTCCTAAAAGGAACTAACCTCGCATGCTCCTCTCACTCATTTACGTGCTATATTTGCAGTGTCAGCTTTCCTGTTACAATGATGGCAATCAGTCCAATGTCAAATGTCATCTCTGTTTTCCATGCTCCAATGCCCCTGTTTATTGAAATCCTGCGTTTCTGACATGCACTCCTGGATGAGCCTCAATTCCATATCGTTAAATATTGAGAAGACCTCCAATCACTGCTAACTGCACCACCTTCTCCACCAAATGGTACACAATTCAACCAAACCTTTTGCACCATTAGCATCCTATTTTACTCCTCACTTAGCTTTTGACCTCCTATCCTCTCCATCACAAGGACCATTGCCACCCCTTTTCACCCTGCCTCAGGAAAATCTATGTTTTTGTCCAGGGATGGGGCTTAAATTTGTAACTGCATAAGTCGGGTAAGAGCCAGTGAAGATTAACAGCTTTCAGAAAATTTAGGCGAATTAAGTGGGCAGATGGAATTTAGTGTAAGTAATTGTTAGATCATGCAAAATTTCTAACATTTGCAGTTTGCCTTTGTTCCATATTTGATGTCTTTATATGCTTCTCTTCTCAAATATCCAGATCTTGGCGAAGTTTTCAGCTCACCCAAGAACTGTAACAAGATGAATGGAAAGGTTGAAGGCAATAATAGCGGTGCAGAATCTGAACAGGAAGATGACGATGACGATGATGATGATAATATAACAGATGGTGATGATAATACAGGTAAAAATATGGTAAATGCCTTGATTACAATTTTTTAAATTATACCAAAATATTCTATAATAACATCGACATTCAGAGCACAGTCTGTGTGGAATGCATTAATTATTTAACATTTTTTTTTGAAGTATGGAGATTGAATTTCATATTTTTGGTAAATTCACAAATATTTTGAATTCAAGAATAACTACCTTAGCAGACGTTTAGAAACTACAGACTTAGTGTGGAAGTTTATAATATTAGTATGGATTTACTGCAAGATTTTCACTTGCTTGGAAACTTGCCCAATAGCATTATGACTAATGTTCTGGCAGTTTGGAACAAAATAGTACTGAAGTGTAGTGTAAGCTGTTCTTAACCAGCTGACTTGTGTATTGGGCTTTGACTGTTTAAAGCAGCTGTTTCTGCCTTATTTCTTTTGCTGTTGCAGTTCACGGGTTTATACTTGCTCACTTCAGCTATTGTGCAAACTGTAACATATTGGAAGGATGCACGATATATTGTTACTTTACAGCAATGGCTGATTGTCGCAGCATGCTGCAGCTGACCTGACAGCTGATTACTGCAGCCAATTATTATTCTAAAGTGAAATTATAGACTGACAATGGTGTTCTTCATAGTATTTACTAGTTAAAGTAACACTGATGTCTGTTAATTATGAAATTGATTTGCGGTTGAGTGTTATTGTTGGAAATTGGGATTTGTGAATGTTCTCAAAGGTAGCTGATTTTTCTACTATACCTGCATCCACCATAACTATATAACACATCTTCGTGCATATTCCTTCAGTTGAACTGTAAATTCCAAAAACTTGGAATTACAATCAACTCCACCAATTTGTTCCAGAAACTCAAATACAGATCTACAACTGTAGTATGGAAGTCACTCAGTCTATGCAAATCATGGATTAAATTTCTCAGGAAAGCATTCATTTTATCGTCACAACACTTCATTTATTGTCTGTTGTAACCATTTATTACACTAAATTACTTTTTCTCAATTTAATTATGACTTTGCATAATCTGTCCTTGATCATCCTGCCAAGCTAATCTATGAAAAACCGAAAGAACTGCAGGTGCTGAAGATCGGAAACAGAAACAGAAATTGCTGGAAAATCTCAGCAGATCTGGCAGCATCTGTGGAGAGAAATCAGAATTAACATTTCGGCTCCAGTTCAGGTTCTCTTGAAGGGTCACTGGACCCGAAACATTAACTCTGATTTCTTCAGTAATGTCTTTTAACTTTAGCAGGAGAAAAATTGGATGGCTTAGTTAAGTGAATGAAGTGTTTTGACCAGTGTTCGAAAAACAGCTCAAAGGAATCACAGCAAAATAAATATAAAAGCAAGTTACAAAATGGAACCATTTAGTTCTGATAATTTTTTAAACTGATGAAATTCCTAGGTTGTATTAAAATATATAAATCTTACAGTTAAGATCTTTTGAGTAGTGTTGAGCTTGCTAATCTTTTTATGTTGTTCAGGGAAAACATTCAGCCAAAGCACAAATGGTAAGTGTGACTTGTATTAACTTAATGTAATTTACTTTAAATTTAAAGATCCCCCATCTCTTATAGAGGAAGAAAGGTGGACTAATAAGCTTCTTCTGAATGTTCTACAGTTCAGTTAGGTAACAGCTGCTGTTTACCTCAGTTCCATTTACTTCCCTTTTAGTCTACTTCACTTGAGACCGTTACCCAAGTTTATCAGTCTCAATCTTGTAAACTTTAATTGGCCTAGCATTCACAGCCTTTGTTACAGATTTCTACTTTATTCCTGTAAATGACTGTTACCCAGTTTCATTCCTAGATATTCTTGCTGTAATACTGTGCCTTCTTGTTCAACATTTTTTCTACTAGAAGAAGTAGATTATCTGTATCTACCCTATTGAAATTCTTTTATCAATTTGAACTAGCATGATTTAGATAAGAATGTTGATTTTCTAAACTCAAGGAAATACAAACCAAGTTTTTGCAACCTGTTGTTATAGTTTAACTCCTTATGCTTCAATATTATTCTGGTGATTTTTGTGCTTGTGTTCAAGGCCAGTCTATCTTTCAGAGATTTAGTGATGAATTTAGTAAGCCTTGCTGAAGGGCATCTAGCCAGACTTCATTGATTTGTGCATAGGAGACCCCAAATTCCTTTGTTCCACTACAGCTCTTAGCCTCTCAACAATTACGATTACTTTTCAACCTCTTCACCACCAACTATTGAACCCTGTCTGGTATAATCTTCCACATTGAATTAGTTTATATGCCTTTGTAACTTTTCTTACCTTGGAGAGACAATGGCCTACTGGTATTATCGCTAGATTATTAGTTCATAGACCCAGGCAACCTTCTGAAGACCTGCATTCAAATACCACCATGGCAGATGGTGGAATTTGAATGTAATAAAAATCTGGAATTAAGAGACTAATAAACATCAAACATTGTCGATTGTTAGAAAAATGTATCTGGTCACTAATGTCCTTTAGGGAAGGAAACTGTCATCCTTTCCTGGTCTGGCATGAATGTGACTTCAGACCCACAGCAATATGGTTGCCTTTTAATTCTTTTAATTGCCTTGGGCAATTAGAGGAGGGCAATCTAAGGGCAATAAATGCTGGCCCAGCCAGCAGTGCCCATCCAGCGACACCCACATCCCATGAATGAAAAATAATAATAAAAAATGTCTACTGTGCTCTTCAAATTTAGTAGTTTGTAAACTTAAACCTAAAAGTCTCGCAGTCCTTCTCCCAAGTCAGTAATTTATGAATAATACATAATATAGTAAAATAGTGAGACCAATCCACAAGTCCCATTTCACTAATCGCAGAAGTCCTTTTTATCACATCTCTCCTACCACCTGTCTATTTGTCAGTTTGTGACACAAGGTTACTTGCAGTTTCACACACTTATAATTTTGCTAGTACCTCCTTGTGTCAAACCTTTATCAAATGCTTCTGGAAATCCAAATAAACAACATTCTTATTGACATATTTATTAATTATGTCCGTGGCCTCCTCAGAGATTCAATGAAAGTTGTCTGACACATGTTAACCATCTCATTCATGCCAGTCAGTTTATATTTGTCTATGTATTGCCCCTCTCTGAGATGAATTTTGAAAGTGGGAAAGCAAGCACTTTGACCCATAATATATGTCTTCAGCCCTTAGTAGCATGCCTGCTACCCATCTATCTGTGCACATCCTGCTGTAACTTTGTGTGCAAGGGGAAGGCTTTGGGTGGATTGCCTGCTCAATTTTTTGTGCCTTTTTAAGAAGGCAATTTAATGATTGATTATTTAGTCAGGTTTGATGGCTGGTATGAAAGCCTGTTTCCAGTATGCACTTGAGAGCATTGATAAATGAAAGGGTTTGATGTATCTCTTTTTTAGGTCCTCATTATGAATGGAGGCCCCTGTCCCCACATGTTTCCCACCTCACAGCTTGAGGGTCTGCCAGCTTGGCCAAGCACAACACCAAATGTTAACTAATTTTAGTTTGTTACTTATCACTGAATCCAGCTTGACCTGATCGCTTCTTGGTTTGAAAATATTGTTCTGAAGAATAGTCCTTAATGCTTTTTACTATTTCATTGTTTAAACAATTTTGGCTGCTCCACAATCCTACTGTAAGTGAAAGTTAAAATCTCCCATTAGAACTGGGTGTTTTTGATGCATGCTTCTCTTACACATAATCCATTCAATATCAAGAGATTGCATACAGCTTTTATCAGTAACTCACATCCTTTGCTGTTCCTTACCTCTATCCATTGTGTTTTCACTGCCTGTTTGCCAGAACTAGAATCCTTACTTCCTACTGCAGCAATTGAGTCTGATGTCAGAATTGGTATTCTCTCTTTGCCAATTTTCTTTTCTCTTTTAAAGATAATCGAGCTAGAAAGTTTCCCTTCTTTCTTTTCTACATTTGGAAAGCAGCCCTGGTAGTGAAATTCTGTCAATGTGTTTCCCTTTTGATATTGTGAAACTTAGAACTGATGGTACCACATCCTTTTTATTTCTATATATAAGTTAACTGTCAACTTTTTTATGCATTACATCATTTTGTCAGAGAGACTTTGGTACATCTGTTTCCTGCCATCAGTTTGTTTGAAGACAGAATGTTTTATGATCTGTGAAAAAATGTTTGGTAAAGTATTTGTGCAGAAGAAAATTTGATGTGCAGTGCCGGTAATTAAAATGCTATAATTTTATGTAGAAGCTGTTTCTCAAAGCGGTGGCATCTCAGACTAGAAATATTTAAAATATGAGTGAGTTGGCAATTGTCTATCAGAACATGCAGAAAGAAACAAAATTTGTGTAGTAGGCATAAGGGAAGTTATTATTCTTTACCCGCCGTTTGGTTTTTAACTTTCTGTTATCTCTCCCTGTGGCCTCGTGACCCAGATACAAAATGATGATAATTTTCCTAACAACTTGTGTGTTTACTGGGCCCTTGATGAAATGACTAATGTTCTTTTTTATGAGGAACAGTTGCTATTGTTTGCTTGACTTTTTACTTTATTCCTGTAATAATTTTTTTCAAAAGAACAAGAGTTCTGTTTATTGGTAGTGTTATGGACCAGACAAAAACCCCTGCAGATATATTATGGAGAAAGACCCTCACTTTTATCTTACTTAAAGGCAAGTCTAAGATGCCATGTTCCAGATATAATTTGATTGGTCACACTACTCAGCTTTAAGCAAAACACACTTTATTCCTATTCCCACTTGAAATATAAGCAAAACAAAGAAGAATTGAAATAACTCTATTGAAAAACTTAACAGAATAATAAATTATTTAACTACTAAACTGTTCCAATATAGTAACATCCCATTAAAACACCGTTGGCAAAGGCAAAGTCAGTAAAACAGATTGTCTCACGTGATTCTGGCATCAGAAAAAAAAAACAGCTTTTAACTGTAACAGAGCGAAAGATGTCGCAGCTTCCACAATCAGCTTTAAAAACCTCTATAACTGCTGAAAGCTAAACTAAAAACCCTGGTTCAGTGGGAACCTGACTCCACCCATTCATGTAGCTTCTATTGTTCCAACTTCACACAAAAAAACCCAAGATCTCTCAACCTGTTTACTTTATTGGCTTGGAGGAAACAGCTCACCACCTAAGGCTCAAGACCTGTCTTCCAAAAAGAACAGGACTAAATACATCTCTAAAAGCCATAGTATTGTCATTAGTAGTATTTATTTTACTGGTTATAAGTCTTTAATAATAATCCTTTATAGGTAGCATTTAATGGAGGAGTTAAGGGTCTCAACAGCCAGCTGGAAACATGGCATTGTTTCTTTTAGGAAAGGCTGTCCCATCTGTCAAAAACCATCAGCCAATCCGTGTAACTGTAGTGAGCAGTATCGTTGCTGAGAAGGTAGTGGCTGCGGCTGGTAGGATACCCTTCTGGGCCTTAGTATTACATTTGGGTCCCAGCCACAGATGAATGATGTGGGGTGGAAGGGGTGAGTGGGGCTGGGGGTTTGGTGATGGTGATTGTTACTGTTGGAAGAGGCCACTGTCCAATTCTTGATGTTGGCTCCCTTGATTCTTTGAGCAAGAGGAACCCCATCCACATATCTCAGGGACCCTGCAGGAAACCCCACACAGGGTTTCGTTGTTCTGTTCCTTGCATGGATAGCCCTCTTCATGGAGGGCTTGCCTCTAGGTTAATACCAGTGATGCTGAGATGAGGCCCTTAGTGGGTCTTAATTGTACATTTAGAGTCTTCACTTAGCAGCAAGGTTGGGAAAACCATCCTTGTGCCTTCCTGTCCTGTCCCTAATCGGAATGAAAGCAAGAAGGCCTGCTACCTACTCTCAACTGCTACCCTTCTGTCTTGTTTAATGCCTTCTCCATGAAACTCAGCACAGGAGAGTGCATGAAATTCTGCTCAAGGTTTTTATGTGGCCCTTTAAATATTTACTTTTTGGTGAGATTTAAATTGTTTTGAGACAATGGAGATGCTTCCTTAGCCAACTCAACCGTTGCAAAGGTATGATGCACATTTTGTATTGTTGAAAAAAAGAATCGTTTTGTTGAAGTTCACCAGGATCTTTCATAAAAGCTTAAAATGCCCAATACTAATTCAAGGGAAAAGCCAACATTTCTAATGCCTGAGTTGAAAGTGCTGATTGCTTGTTTAGTAAACTTATGATTGGCCATTCATTATAACTTTGCTTCTTAACTTGAATTAATATTCCTGCGAAAGATCCTGATGAATGCAAAACCAAAAGCTTTGGCAAAATAACTTTTTCAGCAATACTGTATTTCGGCATTACCAAATGACTACATTTTCTGATCTGTCCATGGTGATAAGGGGCAGTTGAAAGATGGGCATTTTACACCTTTTATCGCGGCTGTCCCTCAATCTGATTGACCCCTAGAATCCATAAAATTGCTGTGTGGTATACTATATATATTTGTGTAAAAGTAGATTTCTTTCAGACCAAACTTTTAGTCAAAGGGAGTCAGGTTGTATATTTTGAGGGATTCAAATTTTGTACTTTTAATTTGCTCCAATTCTAGTACCATCATCTCAATACCATCGGTTTGTGGCAATGCATCAGCTGATTGCAAATGTGCTAAGTTGTGACTGTTTCTGCCATCCTTGCGCCCAAAACTAACCAAATAGTAGCCAATCTCTAATTTTCTTCTCCAATTATATCTTGCGCCTTCTAGTGGCTGCACAATTAATTATCTACTCTACAAACACAATGACTTTAAGTTTGAAATAAAAACCAAAAGAACTGCGGATGCTGTAAATCAGGAACGAAAACAAAGTTGCTGGAAAAGCTCGGGAGGTCTGGCAGCATCTGCGAAGGGAAAAACAGAGTTAACGTTTCGGGTCTGTTGACCCTTCCGCAGAACTGATGGTAGCTGGGAAAACATCAGTTTATATAACATCAGTTTTCCCAGCCATCATCAGTTCTGAGGAAGAGTCACCGGACCCGAAACGTTAACTCTGTTTTCTCCTCCACAGATGCAGCCAGACCTGCTGAGCTTTTCCAGCAACTTTGTTTTCATTCCCGACTTTAAGTTTGAACTGGACTCTGTAACTGCTGTTCTTTCTTCGTGCCATAATGACAGAAAATGCGGACTTGCCGAGAGTGTATTTTCTTTACACCCTGAGGTCAAGGAATGAACAGAGGTGAATTTACGTAATATAAAAGATTGGTAGCTAGGGCCATTATATCAGGAAATTTATCAATACCCATACTAACAGATTATTTGTCATAGTGTTGGTTGGTTTAGAGAGCAGGATTGCTCAAAACCATTTCTGCCCTGACAACACTGTTGGTAGTGTCTATTGTTTTGCTAGCATCCCTCCTGTAGAGGAAATTCATAATTCATGATATTTCTCATTTTAAATAGCTATAAAAGACATGACATGGAACTTGGTATCCGAGGTGATTGAGAAGCTGGTAGTCTAAGGGCACTGGTAGTATATTACAGCATCAAGAAAGTATAATTACCAATAGTAACTTTTTTAAAACATTATTTGATGTAGCTTGTACACCAGGAAATATGAAACAAAGACATGTTGTTCCACTGTCCTTCAAAAAAACTAGGTTCAAGGACTTTAGTTCTGAATATTACCATAAATCTTTTTGCATACCTATTGACCCATTTGAGATTTTAGTATCAATATGTGGAACTATTCCTGTTCAGAGCAGGAGATAATCATCAAAGGTCCAAGCGCAGTCATCAGAAAACTGTTATGCCTATGGCAGATTCCAGGCAGGTAGTTAGAAATACTGATATTTGGAAACTCCAACAAGTTCCAAGAGACTCCTACTGAAAAACAATAGTTTGAGAGAGAAGCTTGCAGTTTCTGGGCTGCCTCCATTATTCTGACTCCTGGGTGTGTAAAACAAAGTACCAGTGCAGAAAGTGTTGCTAGGCAATTAAGGCAATAAACCCCACTAAACCCTATCAATCCCAGTAATTTAAGGCAATAAGCCCCATCTCTTATCTCCTTGAAACCTTTGCTTGGCTGTTTGTTCAAAGTCATTTGATTTCTAGTGAGCAACAAGTAAACCACAGGACACATTAAATTGTTGGCTTAATTTCCTAGATATCACCTTTTTCAATCCACTGACTGTCTGATTCGTTGAAATATACCAGTTTTTCTAGTTAGTCTTTGAATATAGATGTTTTTCCAACAGTTTATAATCAATAAATTTCACAGGATAATGGATGAATTTTCAACAAGATGTACAACACAGTTAGGGCATGGGCAACCAAAGAATTGATTAGTTTTGGGTCAAAATCCAGATCCCAGAATTCTTTAAAACATCCATCACAGTTTGACTATTTTTCAGAATGTTATGGAGTCTTTTGTTTAGAATGTAATTGATTGGTTTAGCATGTTGTGAATTGCCTCAGCAATTATTGTGAAATTTGCCACAACTATCAAAATGTGAGCAGAGTTTTCAGAACAGGTTTTTGGATCTAGATTACACTGAAGCATTCTCTGTGTGATGGAAGCTTAAGACTTTTTTTACTTCGAGGTTGCAAAAGATCAACCAGGCGGGAAAAGCCTCAAGGTACATCTGTGCAATTGTGATAACACCCGCACAGAGCATGACAGAAGTCTGCGCTCCAATGATTTCCCTATTCATTTGCCTGTAGCAATTGCTAAGTTTACTTTAAATACTATGAGGTAAATAAGAGAGTATTTTCCAGTAGTGTCAGCACTAGTTAGGGTGTCACGGTGGCTCAGTGGTTAGCAGTGCTGCCTCACAGCACCAGGGACCCGCGTTCGATTCCATCCTCGGGTGACTGTCTGTGTGGAGTTTGCACATTTTCCCCATGTCTGCGTGGGTTTCCTCTGAGTGCTCCGGTTTCCTCCCACAGTCCAAAGATGTGCAGGTTAGGTGGATTGGCCATGCTAAATTGCCTGTAGTGTTCAGGGAAGTGTAGATTAGGGGGATGGGTCTGAGTGGGATGCTCCGAGGATTGGTGTGGACTTGTTGGGCCAAAGGGCCTGTTCCCACACTGTAGGGATTCTATGAATCTGTGAAACTGTCTTTTATAATGTCATGAATGCTCCCTCTGGAGGAAATTTGGTTATCTCTCTGAAGTTTTAGAAAGGGATTTATTAAAACATTATGGCCCAGATCCTACGATGGTCAGATTGCTGTTTCTGAAGCATGGATTGAAATTGTGCACAGTAACTCTGTGACGTCCCCATCATAGCAGGCTTCAAAAGAATTACTTGGGAAATTAAATATCAAAAATTTCTCTCTGCTTGGAACCCTCTGAGAGCATCCATTTAAATGGGAAGATTCCACTGGATTAAGGTAAACAGTTAGTCAGGAAATTATTAAATATTTAGTCAAACTCAGGAGTAACTATTAAGCTGCAATGCCAACTTACCTCCCACTCCCCTACTATATGTTCCCCAGAAGCCAACTTTATACCCCCTCTCAACCCAGAACACTGCACCCCTGCAATCAGACCCTGACACTCGGACCCAACACACCCTTCCCCTCCATGCCCAGGATGCAAGAATAATCCCCTAGGACCCAACATCCATGCCCTACTGCCAGACCTGACAATGACCTCTCCCCAGCCTCACTTCACCCGCTGCCAGAACCAATCTAGCCACCACCCCTGATCCACATCAAACTGCATCCCTTCTCCAATTTGGTCCCCATAATCTCCCTTCAATCCCACCTATCACTTCAGACCCAGCTATCCCTACTTCCACTCTGGACCACCGTCCGCCACCCTGATCCCACTTCACCCAACACCCCTGCCCTCTCACCAGACCTGAGCTCCCCCGGATTTGATATGAACCCCCACCCTCTGCCATTTGGTAAGATAGTCAGATAGAAGCCGTAAAACCATTGAAAAATTAAGCACAGAGAAGTCATTTGGTCTATCATTTCTGCGTCAGCTGAATAAACCAACTAGCCATTTGAATTCCACGTCCCAGCACCTGGCCCATAGCCTTGCAAGTTGCAGTGATTTCGTTGTGGATCCAGATTCCTTCTGAATGAGTTAACTACATTGGGCTGCAAATATTGGTTTGTCTTAGATCTTAACTCTACTTTCCTGCTTGATCCCCACGTCCCTTATTTCCCCTAAAGTCCAAGACATTTTACTGTTCGAGTTAAAAATGTCAATCATATCTGTGATTGCATTGTGCATTCCAATTTGATATTTATTCAGTTACTGTGAAACTGACAGGAAAACTATGAATTTTTAACTCTTGCAAACTTGAAAGTTTGCTATATTTTTATCTCACAAAGCTTTTGTTGTGCCAAAC
>NC_063333.1:35027869-35110692 GCF_021869965.1 Rhincodon typus | reverse complement strand
GAAGGCTGACGTTTCAGGCCTAGACCCTTCATTTCTGAAGAAGGGTCCAGGCCCGAAATGTCAGCCTTCCTGCTCCTCTGATGCTGCTTGGCCTGCTGTGTTCATCCAGCTCTACACCTTGTTATTTCAAACTAATGGCAGTTCTTCACTTAACCTACACATACGGTTAGAGCTAATATGTACCTGTTCAACATTGTATGTTGAATTTCTCAACGTGTGAATGCACATGATGATCCCAACTGATATTAGATCCCATGATATTAGATCCCAGATTGAGACATAATTTGTTAGATCACATGCTGCTTTATCTTTTGTTTGGTTAATTAACCTGGTGGTTAGTCATCGAATCATATTGACGCAGGGTATAGATTTTCTCTGATAACACCACTGATGTTTATTACGCAAAATTATCTGTATATAGTAGCAGTTAAAATAATCTTTAATCTTTTTTTCTAAACAAAGTTGCAACCTGTTTTCTGATAGTATCACAGAGACTCCAGCCCTGAGAAACCACACCCTAACTCTTTGCATTTCTGCATGACTAACTCGTTACAGTTTCTTTGCCACAGACTGTGGAGACAAATCAGTGAACTTCTCACAGATAAGAGAGCCTAAACTTTTTCAGTTCTAATAATCTGCAGATTTCCAACCAAGCTCTCCATGTTTGTTAAGCTTTACAAACTAAGCTATTCGGCTGAAGTAACTGGGCCCCTTAAATGCCCTGAATGCCTTCTAGTAGAGAAACTAGGCTTATTTCTGAATTCAACTCTGGTATTTTCTAAACAAAAAACTGAAAAAACTGCAGATGCTGGGAATCAGAATCAAAAACAGAAATTGCTAGAAAAACTTAACTCCGCTTACCCCACTTTCTCCCCACAGATACTGGCAGACCTGCTGAGTTTTTCAGCAATTTCTGTCTTTGTTTCTGGTATTTTCTAAACTGAATTTTAGAAACATTACCTTAAATGTTTACCCTACCTCTCATAAATCCAATAGTATGAAACATTAATACCGCAGGGGTCTGCAGTCACCTGCCTACTGACAAGTGCTGGGTTTAAACACTTCTGTAAGGACTCTCTGACCTTTGTTTTCATTTAAAACAAAACCTTCACAGAAGTAAACAACACCCATTTGCCTCTATTCTGATATCCAAAAGTTTAAAAATGATAAAAATTACAAGTTATACACCTTCCATTACATATATTTCTATTTCCTAAACACTGACCCAGTAAATATCAATTTTGGTAATTGTTTTTGTGTATTCTGATTTGTAAAGAAAGAAATATTGTTGGGGGTCCAATCATGGTCACCTGATAGATCCTGTTCTCCTAATTTAGAAAAGATAACCCTTTACACAGAAAAGTTATTTAAAGTTCATGCCAATTCACAATTTTTTCTTGTTAAAGCTATTTGTTTTTCCATTTGTTCTGTGATTTACTACAGCTAAAAGGATCACCTTACAATGTAACCATATCATGCCATTAGTACACCATTATTCATGTACTCTGTGATTAGTTTATTTCATTTTTCCATGGGCTGTAGTCTTTTCTGGCTAGGGCAGTGTTTATTTTCCATGTCTACTTGCCAGTTAAGGCCAGTTAAAAGTCAACCACATTGCTGTGGTCTGGATTTACATGTTGGCCAGACCAGTAAGGAGAGCAGATCCCTTTCCCTAAGGGATATTAGTGGGCCAGATGGATTTTTATGATAACCGCCAGTAATCACCATTGAGCTAACTTTTTATTCTAGATTTTTAAAAAATTTAATTCAGATTACACCATTCATAATGGTTGGATTCAAATCCATTCTCCAAAACATTAACCTGAGGTTCTGGATTACTAGTCCAGTGATGATAATTACACCACTAACAGACTCCCCTTTTGCTATGCTTAGAAATTTTAACTTTACTATTTCCTCTAAGCTTCCATTATCCACACTTGCTGAAGAATGTCATAAGATCTTTCATACAAAGATCCCCTCCTACCAAACCAACACACTATCATTTCCCAACCCCCACCCCATTAACATATTATCGTCCATCACATCAGATATTGTGGTTTATTTTGTATCTGTTACTTCCTTGCTTAGGAAAAACAAGATGCAGGTGATTGAGCTGGAACTTTAAAGTATTTTGAATTTCTGAAGCTGCAGCAGCTTATTTGTAACTATATTACCTATGTTTATCTGCTCTAAATATGAGGAGAGACTAAATAGATTGGGATTATATTCATTGGAATTCAGAAGATTGAGGGGGGATCTTATAGAAACATATAAAATTATGAAGGGAATAGATAAGATAGAAGTAGAGAGGATGTTTCCACTGGCAGGTGAAGCTAGGACAAGAGGGCATAGCCTCAAGATTAGAGGGAGCAGATTTAGGACTGAACTGAGAAGGAATTTCTTCACCCAGAGGGTTGTTAGTCTATGGAATTCCTTGCCCAGTGAAGTAGTTGACGCTACTTCAGTAAATGTTTTTTTAAAAAAAAGGTAGATTTTTTTTGAACAATAAAGGAATTAAGGGATACGGTGAGAACAGTGAGATACAGTGGATCTGAGTCCACGAAAGGATCAGCCATGATCTTATTGAATGGCGGAGCAGGCTCGAAGGGCCAGACGGCCTACTCCTGCTCCTAGTTCTTATGTTCTTATGTAAACAATGACCTTAAATGGCATTACAAATTGACAGAGAAATAGCACAAATTTCTCCCTGTAAATCTGAGATGTCTCTTCAGGTAACTCTTAACTTTATCGACAGGATATTTTGGGGGGTGGGGGTGGTGGAGGAAGAGAAAAACTTGTTTAATTGCCTTTTTCGTCTCTTGTCTTCTGACTTCCTTAGTTGTAGCCTTTTCCTTTACAATTGATGTACTCTGGTTCCTCTTCCTTAAAAGTCTTCAGGGATTGGCACCATTGCTGCATGTGTGCATGTTCCTGAATTTGATCTTAAAAAATTAATACAAAAAGGAAACCACTGGGAAATCTCTTTCTATTCAAGTACCCAATGTAGTCAAGTTACACCAACCTGATTACGATAATTTTTTTAACTTCAAGGAGGAAAGCAAACAATTTTTAACAGATCTAGTGCCATTTCGTCTTTGGGAATTGACTAGTCCTATAGTTTACATTAATAATTTTAAATCTCTCTTTTGTATGAGACATTTTCTTCAGTAGTGTTTGGTAAAATTTCTCTCTCGTTTTGATAAACCTCTGCTCTCAATATGACATTAACATTTGACTTTACAGCTGTTTATCACTTGTTTGGTTTTTTTCTCCCATTTGTACAGATGGAATGGAAAGCCAGGTTGGTGAGTTTCCAGGAATTCAGCACATCATAAGCGATTCAGACAGTGAAATATATTGTGATTCAATGGAACAGCTGGGAGTTGAAGAGGTAAATGCTGATGTAGAGAACAGCACTCAAAAATTAAAGCCATGTGATTGTATAAAATATAATGGATTTTGAAGTGGATAAGACGGAACAATGAATAATGTTGAGTTGTTCCATAAGACAATGTACAGGCGGAGCAATAGGGTACAGGTAATTATCCGAAGGAGGAGCAAATTACTGCAGATGCTGGAATCTGTGCTGAAAACAAAAAATGCTGGAAACCACAGTAGGTCAGGCAGTATCCATGGAGAGAGTGCAAACTGACGTTTCAAGTCTAGATGACTCTTCATCAGAGCTGGGTAATTATCCATTGTGTAGGTAATTATCCATTGTCCACTTGAGCATCTCTTTCCATTTGATGGAAGCAGTTGGTTATATACATATTGAGGAGCACCATTCTGCAATTGAAGCAGATCTGTAAAATATTTCAAATATCCATATGTTAGTCCTCTTAATCTTCAGAGCCTTTCATAGCCAGACATTTTTAAACTACTTTTAAAAAAGATAATATTTTAATTGCTTTAGCTCAGTTTTTTTTATTGGAGTGAATAGATTTCTTCTAGATTTATACCACCTATTTATACCTTTTCTAATTTCTCATTTGCTGCCTGTATCTGCAGTAAATATTTTGGGCAACTGGATGGTGCAATAAATACAAAAACTGTCCAGACTGTTTGAATATGAATTAAGTTTTGAAACAGTTATTTAATTCCACAACTGCCATTAAATTTATAGTATTTTTCTCTTTATTAAAGTATTGCTCATGGAGTCTATGATAATAAATCGTTCAATTTTTCTTCATTTCATGAAATAAAAAGTTGTGTTCATAATAAAAGGATGACAGATTTCATAACAGGAATCAAAAATTAGACTATTGTTGTAAAGTGTTACGGAATTGAGACTAAGGTGTTTTCGAACCAATGCAGAGGGAGATGACAAATGAATGCACAAAGTGAAAGTATTTAATTGACTAGCACTAAACTGTCTCTGAACAGGAGAAATCTACATTAAAAAAATGACAGACATCAATCTGACATGAGATGTTCCATTCAAAAAACACTTTTAATTTTCCCATCACAATTAGTTTTTAATGTGAAATACCAAAATGATAGTTTTATAGAGATCCACAACTGTTAATTGGCTTTTTAAAAAGATATTTTGGACCTTGACTTCAGAGAATCATGGGATCCCTACAGTGCAAAAAGAGGCTGTTCTGCCCATTTGTGCCCTCCCCAAACCCATCCCTATAACCCTGCAGTTACCAAGGCTTGTCCACCTAGCCTGCATATTCCTGGAACTATGGGCCAATTTAGCACAGGCAATCCGCCTAACATAGGGCAGCATGGTGGCACAGTGCCAGGGACTTGGGTTCAATTCCAGCCTTGAGTGTCTGTGTGGAGTTTGCACTTTCTCCCCATGTCTGTGTGGGTTTCCACCTGGTGCTTCGGTTTCCTCCCACAGCCCAAAAATGTGTAGGTTAGGTGAAGTAGCCATGCTAAACTGTCCGTAGTGACTAGGGATTTACAGGCTAGATGGATTAGCCATGGTAACTGCAGGGTTATGGGCATAGGATAGGGGGTGGGTGTGGGTCTCGGTGGGATGCTCTTTGGCCGGTTGCTGCAGACTTGATGGGCAAAATGACCTCTTTCCGCACTTAGGGATTCTATGATTCTAACCTGCACATCTTTGAAGGCTTTCTGCCTTGTGATAATTATTCTGAGGATTATTTTGAGATTGGTGATTCATAGAGGTATCATGTAAGCATAAACATGAGAAACTGAGCTATCATAAATGGTTTTGTTTAATTGGCAGGTATCCCCCGTACTGCTAACACTAAAGTTATCTTTTTCCTCTCCTGGCTGCTTCTGACTAACCAAGCCTGTCTTTGACCACCACCTGCAGCAGAAACCTCTTATAGTAAATCTCTGTTTATGTTTTAGTAACTTACTTCTAGTTGTCATCAATGATTAACTATTTACGTATATTAATAACATGGTGTTAATAATTGAATTGGACCTAAAAACATTTTCTCTTGGGTTGCACTTGATATACAGACATGACTATTGCACAAGTAATCATTTGATCTTCTTAAGTACTGTAAACATGTTATTTTACTTCATTCTTGTAGATTTCAGGAGCTGGCAGCCCAGGGAGAGAGAATTTTAACAGTTCTCTGATGGGCTCGGAATTTGATCACAGGCAGCTATTCACAAATAGTTCAAGAACAGAGTTGGAACATTCCCTAAACTACCTTGGGAAACCTGGAACAATGAAAGCACAGGTTTTGGGAGGAGAAGGTGGTGTTAATCATGGTGGTGAAGATGCAAAGCCAGTTGGAAGTGGCTCTCACAAAGAGAAGATAACTAGCAAAAGAACGGAGTTTCATGGACCCAGGAGGGGGCGAGGTATGTTTTTGATTGGAAGAAGTATTTTATTTGAGGAATTTCCCTACAAATATGTCCCAAGGACTAGTTTTCTTGAGAAATTTTGTGGGGTTTATTTTGCAACTTATTTTCTTTCTTCTTTCATTTGTGCTCAACCTTGTCTTGCACAATTTCCTTCTGTGGAAGACTGAAGACCCACTCCAAGGAACCCCTTGGTTAATCTGTAGTTGATGAGCGAGCATTGTAGGGAAACCAAAAGTAAGAGGAAGAAAATATGTAGAATCTCTCTTCCTGTTGACAAAGGTATATGGAGCTCTTGATTCTAAACATTGCTCAGAACTCTTTGCATTTCCATTGCATTACTATGACATTGGTGCTATGTTACAGCTAAAACAGTAGGAAAACCTTGACTCAGCAGTGTTCATTTCTAAAGCACTTTTGGACATGGTTTGGTATTTCCTTTGGCTTCAGAAGTATAATTGTTTCAGGAGCATCTCTTCCTCTAAACTATGACCTTCACCACTTAGAAGGTCAAGGCCAGTAAATACGTGGTGATACCAAGTTATACTTCATTGTTCCTGGGTAAAACCCTTGAAACTCCAAGCTTAGAAAGGATATTAGAAACACTTTCACTGCAATGACTGCAGCAGTTCGAGAAGGCAGCCCGTTGCCATCTTCTCAAGCATAACTAGAAATCAGCAATAAATGGCAGCGTTGCTAGCAGCAATCACAACCAAAGATTCATTCTTTAAAAAAAACGCAGTACAGTGTTGCACCAAGTGAGTTGCCTCATGTAATCCCCATTCTTCTATCCTTACCATGTCCCTTATAGGAACTTTCTAATTCTGTTTTAAATGATTCATGCTTTATACTTCAACTCTTTGTGGCAGAGAATTACACATCTTTTCAATGTCTGTTAATAGATTTCTCTTTACTCACCTCCATTCATTTTTACACTTATTAACTGTTGTTACAGTCCTGCTGGCCAGTAGAAATAATTAATCACAATTCATCTTATAATGTTGATGAGTTCTATTGTGTAACTGCTTAATCCACTTGATGTTTAATGTCTTTGCTATTGAATTTCATAGAGCACTGAAGTATTTGTAACTGCAGGTCTTTGAATAGTTGATGTGTTTGCCCTGTGTTTTTGCCAACATGGGTGTTATTTTAATTGTGTTCCTGTTTACCTTGTAGGTAATAGGATGCAGCAATCGGGGAATGGTTTTCAGGTCACACAGTTGGGTAATGGTGGTGATGGGGAACGAAGAGGCTCAGAGAGGCTGCAAAAAGCCAGTGTGAATGAACAGATTGCAGTAGCACTACTCAGACTCCAGGAGGACATGCAGAGTGTGTTTGAACGCCTTCATATGTTGGAGGCAAGGACTGCTTCTCAGGTAAAAGCTAATCCAAAAAAAGTGATAGTATGTAGAGATACATTATGGTATCATGCACTGCCTATTCATGCTTGTAGTTTCTTTAATGCAGGATCCCATTGCGCATACCAGTGGTAATCACAGTGCTGTATTGTGGGGAATTAAGCAATGAGAGTAAAATTTAGACTTGCACTAAGCTGTATTCAAAGTAATAACTAGGCCATCAGTGAAAAGTACTGAATGTGCTGTGTTTCTCCAGAATGGAGAGAAAACTGACTTACAATTACAAAACAGTACTTGTAAAGGAAGGAGATATCAGTCAATGAGTGCTGCTTCTTTAGAGTCAGAAATGTGTAAAGAAGATTTTGTTTTTAATTCACTCATGGATGTGGGGGTCACTGGCTGGACCATTTGTTGCCCTAGGGAAGATAGTGGTGAATGACCCTCTTGAAATCGAGCAGTCCACTTGCTGCAAGTAAACTCTCAATGTCAGTGGGGAGGGAGTTTGACCCAGTGACTGTGAAGGAATGGCAATATGTTTCCAAGTCTTGTTGGAGGGGATCTTGCAGGTTATAGTGATAACATGTATCTGCAGCCCTTGTCCTTCTAGGTAAAAATGGTTGTGGTTTTGGAAGGAGCCGTGGTGAATTTCTGTAGTGCAACTCCATGTCACAGGCAGAGGATGTGAATGTTTGTGAATGTGGTCTAATCTTGTGGCTCTTCCATCCTGGATGGTGTTGAGTTTCCTGAGACTGTTAAAGCTGCACCCATCCAGGCAAGTGTGGTGTATTCCTTCACACTCCTGACTTGAGCCTTGAAGATCGTAGGCAGGCTTTGAGGGAGTCAGGAGGTGAGTTATTTACTGCAATATTCCTAGCCTCTAACCTGTTGTTATAGCCACCGTATTTATATGGCTAGTCTATTTGAATTTCTATCACTGATAACCCCAACAATATTGGTCGTGAGGGATTCAGTGATAGTAACACCGTTGAATTTCAAGGGACAATTTTTAGATTCTCTCATTGAAGATAGCCATTGCCTGACTTTTGTGGCACTATTGTAACTTGTTAACTTTAGGAGAGTCTCAAGATGAACACTCACAGGAAGATAGGAACAGGAGTATGCCATTCAATGAGATCATCGATACTCCATAACCTGCCTTTGGCCCTTTTTTTATTCATTCAGAAGATGTGAGCATTGCTAGCTAGGCCTGCATTCATTGCCCATCCATAATTGCCCAGAAGGCAGTTGAGAGTTAGCCACATTGCTGTAGGTCTGGAGTCACATGTAGACCAGCCCAGGTAAAGATAGCAGTTTCTTTTCCTAAAGGACATAGGTGAACCAAATGGGTTTTCCCAACAATTGGCAATAACTTCATGATCATCATTAGACTTTTAATTCCGAATTTTTATTTAATTCAACTTTCCCCCATTTGTCATGGTGGGATTTGAACTGAAGTACCTAGAACATTATCTGGGTCTCTGAATTAATAGTCTAGTGAAAATACCACTAGGCCAATCACCTCCCTTAATATTTTTGTTTAAAAATATCTATCTCAGATTGAAATTAACAACTAATTCAGCATCCAATGCTGTTTGTGGAAGAGTGTTCCAAACCTCTACCATCACTTGTGTGTAGAAGTGCTTCCTAACAGCTTTCCTGAATGGTCTGACCTGAATTCTCAGACTATGTCCCCTAGTTCTAGAATCCCCAACCAGTGGAAATAGTTTATTTTTATCTATCATGCCTTTTCGTGTTAATATCTTAAAGACTTCGATGAGATCAGCCTTTAATCTTCTAAATTCTAGAGGAAACAGGTCTAATTTGTATAGTCTGTCCACTTAACTTAACCCCTGAAGTACAGGTATTATTCTTGGAAATCTGTTGTACTCCCTCCCAGACCAATATATCCTTCCTAAGGTGTTACGCCCAGATCTACTCACAGTACTTCAAATGGAGTCTAATCGGGGTTTTATATAACTGCAGCATAACTTCTGCAACCTTATACTTTGGTCTTCCAGATATGAAGGCCAGCATTCCATTAACCTTCTTGGGGTTTTTTTTGCACCTGTTTGTGACATTTTGAAGATCTATGAATTGAACCCTCAAGTGACTTTGGACACCTACTCTATTTAACGTCTCACTATCTAGAAAGTGCCCTGATCTATACCTTTTTGGTCCATAAAGGATTACCTCACACTTCCTTTCTTGAACTTGATAAGCCATAGTTTTGCCCATTCACTTAGCCATACCAATTTGCTTTAGTTTGATGTGATGTTGTATCAATAATTGAAATTTCCACAAAAGATAACTTTGCAAAGCTTTTTTATGATTTTCCTTACAATCTTGGTACACGTTTTATTTATTAAGAAAGGCTTAACATTTATTTTCTTTCCTTCATCTCAGGTGAAGTCCAAAGATGCCCATTCAAAGCTTAAACATACTGCAGGTGATAAGGTAATTACTGTATTAATCACTATTTTAATATACAATCAATTGTAGATGCTTTTGCGGAAACACAGGTTTTAAAAATTGACCTGCAGAGTTCCATTTTCTAACAAAAATGTTTACAAAAGTAATAACCTTAATGATTCTTCATGGTGATATTTTCATTTAATAACTTCATAGTTTTTATTTATGCAGTTTAGCACTCCACTTTGCCATATTGCTTGTTATAAAGTTTGCTATTGTGCATAATTTTTTAATTTATATTTGAGAAATATCAGATTTTTAATGATGAAAGATTACATCTGGTGTATTGTTTGCTTTCATCATTCAGACATCGTCCTGGTGGCCTTTTGATGTATCTGGCCGAACTATTGCATTTGCGATCCTTTGGCCTGTTATCCTCCAGCTATTTGTGCATATGTATTTTCAAAGGAGGAAGAGGTAATTTTTGAATAAGTTCTTTGGTTTCTACTCATTAGAAATTAGTGCAAGTAAAGTGATTTTTATCTCCTGTATGTCTCAAATTTCAGAAAACCGAACTAGGCATCCACCTGGCACTCTTAGGTCTACAAAATTGGAGAGCGTGAAAGGCCTGACATGATCATTTGGATTTGTTCATTTAGTGGTGTTCTACCTTAACATAGTCCAATGATGTGCATTTTGCTTTAAAATCATCCTGCGCACTGTACATAACTAAATACTACAACATAACTGATACTTGAACCAAACAGCATTAATTAATTCTGGATTAATGTAATAATCATCTTTAAATTATAGTGTCCTGATTTTTTTTTTATTTTAAATTTATGGAACAAACACTGCACTGTCATCTCAATAGTAAATGCTGTATCTGACTGAATGTAAGTCGCTTTAGTTGCTTGTAATTTAGCTAAAATTGATTTTGGAAGGAAACTGGGGAAAATCTGAATGTTAAAAATATTTTAAGTGCTTAATTTCTAGTGTTTTAGCTGGAAATCATTCAATTAAAAAGCTGCATCTTACTGTACTTTGTACAATGCAAGCAAGGAATTTGTTCAGCAAGACTTGTGAACAGCAATGAATTCTGATGCCCTGACCAACATTCCCATTCAGCCAGCGTTAATAAAATAGATTTTCTGGATATCTGTTCAGTTGCTTTTTGTGGGATCTTGATGTGTACATTAGCTGTTGAGTTTGTCAGCAAATAGTGACTGCATTTAAAAAATGTTTTAGAAGCAATTTGGTAATACTTTCCTATTATATAGTCAGTAACTCAAAAGATCCAATATTGGTTTTATGTGCACATTGCAGCTACTGAACAAATAATATCAACCCCTGGATTTTTGTAACTGAACAGAGTGCTTTTGACCCATTGATCCATTCCTCTGAAATGGCCAGTAGATGGAGCTCTTCTTTTACGTAGTTCATTGTTGAGCAAAAAGCCATGTGTGGTGGACGTAGCACTTGCTTTATCTCCAGCACTTTTGAAATAACTGGTAAAATTGAGATTATATAACCTGACACTAATGTACTGAGACTCATCCATTAGATACAGCTTTTACATGTCATTTCTCTGCATGTAACTTTATTTATATATAATTATCAACTGTGAAGTCTACTCATATCAATGCTGTTAATAGTTGTACAAATTACTTTTTTTGAAAGTAAGTGCAATATTTTTTCAATTACATTGTAATAAAATTGCAAATTGAAGAAAATATGTGTCAAGGTGATCTAATAGCAATTTAATATTGATTTTAAATTAAAATATATGTGATCCTGTTTATCAAAGCACATCATTATTATAACCAGTTTTATGAATGGAGTTCTGGTAAAATCCAGGGCACCAGTTCAAGAAAAATATTGTAAGCATGAAAATAATTCACAGAATATAGCTTTAAGCATGATAGACAATAATATATTTTTATCATATGAGCCGCAAATAAACTTTTTGGAGGTTCTGTGTATTTTTGTATTTTTTTTTAAATCAAAATTAAGAGAGCACAACTAGTGTAAGTATTGTTTATGGATGTGTGTTTATATCTATAATCAAAACATGGTGTTGAATGTTATCAGGACATGAGTGACATGATCTATGGTGTGAAAGGTGGCAGAATCATGCAAGAAGTCCAGTGAAACCTATCTTGGTGTTGGGAACAACTTGCTGCATCCTTTAAATAAGTGCCAGGCTTTGAGGTGAGATTCTCGCTAGGCAGTGGAAAGTTGTCTACGAAGGGAGATTACTTAATGTTAACCACATTAACAACACATCTTGCCTCATTAATATGCAATTTTCTATCTGCCATCTTCTATAAGCAAACTAAATCCAAGAATTCTCATTACAAATGTCATAGTGGTTACCAAGTGATTTCAGCTCTCCTCTTATCCCGAACGATCCTCATTTCAGACACCAGGGACCAATGGTGCAGGCCACACATGTCCAACATCTATTGATATTGGCATCTGACATGTGGCAGCCTCAAATGACCGTGATAGCACATTTCTAATCCACTTACAGTATGCATCTGCACTCCACTGCTACGCCTCAGGGTGCAACAGCAGTGATCATTGTAAAACTCTAGCTTTGCCATTTGCCATTGGGACAGGCAACCAGCTCGTGGACTAGACCAGGCTGTATCATCGAGCAGTTTGCTTCCTCACTTGGAGCTCGCTCACTTTGAATCTAATTGGACGCTTACCACCACATACTTGCCTTTTTACAACTTGTCTTTTTATGCATTTCCCCTTAGCCAGGGATAGCAGTTTCCTCACCATATTGCTGTGTTGTCATGCTGTTTAGCACAGACACAAACCCAGCAGTCTTGCCATCGTTGTCAGCATTCCTGTGTCAAATCACAGGAAAGAGCCTTTAGCTAGCACAGTAAGTCAAAAGCGGCCTCTGATACTAATCCAAAAGCTTGGGCACTCAGTCAGCCACTTAGGCCAGTCAGCATCAGGATTCTTCCTCATAATGGGTGAGGAGTTGAATGTTGAGCTACTACCTATCCTGACTCTTTCTGTCCTATTCTGGACTATTTTCCTGTTGGAATACAAGAAACGAACAAGAGATTAAGTTAATAAGAGAAGTGAAAGTGGGTGGCACAGCTTTTGCTTTTTGGTGCAAGTTGGGAGCTATCCCAAATGAGTGAATAGGCAGAGCTGAGGGTATTCAAGGTTCATGGCGTCAGGGGTTTCAGTGGGTGTCAGTGAGTGAGGGAAGATGTTGCAGCCAATAGTGAGAGAGAGCATGAGCCTTGTTGGGAGGTGCGTACAGCCAGAGGTGAGTGTGAGGCATCAGAGAAGACGTTGACACTCAATGCTGGTAGAGTGGAGAAGGACATTCTCCCTACACTACTGTGCATTTCTCCAGACATCTGAAGCTGCAATGATCTGGGTGACAACCTAGGACTCGACTGGCATGGTTTGATGTCATGATCTTCACTGTCTGGTCCTAGAGAAGAGGGATGCCCTGCCTCTGCAACACCACATCCAGCAGGACTCCCAGAGGGAGCCATCTGTGGGGCAAATGTCAGGAACCATGCAGGACAGCTCCGGATTAACGGGCTTTGTTCATGTGCACAACAGACTTTTCAAGATGGTGCTAGGGATGTTGGTGTTAGTTTAAAAAAAATTGATTCACCCCAGTGTGTCAAACTTTTCTGTTCTACCTACAAATTCTGTCTACAGCACCTTTCTTGAGAATTCCTAGACCTGGTCCAGTTGTTAAAATTCTCATTGTTCCTAATGTACGTAGTTGTAGCTAATAAGAATATTCAGTGTGACTAATGTTGTTTGATTCCTTGATCCCTGTGTTCAAAAAGCATGACACACTGAGTGAAGTAAATAGGTTATTTAGCTTTGGCTGAATTAGTTCACATCACTTCCTGAGATTATTTTGAACCTGTAATTTGCTCTGATCACGCCACACCTAGAGTTCTGTGACTTATTTTATATGCCGTGCTGAAAAAAGGATAATGCAAGCCTTAAATTTGGAGACAGTAGCACAATTGTGATATTAGTGGACTTGTTGTCACATAAGATTAATTGAGAGTTTTGGGGGTCTTGTAACCCCTTTAAGGCATGAACAGACTCTGAAGCAAAACTTTGTCATGAATTATCATGAATTGTTGGGCCGAAGGGCCTGTTTCCACACTTTAGGGATTCTATGAATTAACTATTGAGACAAAGTCCAGGCTAGTATGTTATAAGTTAAACTGGCAGTAATGTGCAGTTTTTAATGCAGAATCTACTTTCATGTCAGGTACTGGCTGGGGGAGCTCACAAATGGTTTCTCTTTTCTGGTTCTTATCCCTGGATGATCTTCCCTTTGTCATGCAAAAAATTGAAGCGTTTATTCTGGACGATGCCCGATGTTAACCACCACCACACCCCACAATGTAACTTAAACAGCCCCATGTGTGAGGACATCTTACATGACCAACCAGGAAGAGTTTATCTGACTGAAGCTAAGCTTACATATTTATACAGGTAGTGTTATAATCTCAGCTGATGGTAATCCTGTACAAGTTAGATGTAAGAGCAAGATCAAGCTTGATAGACCATAAAATTGTCTGTTCGCTATTTGTTTATTACAGCCACCAGACATCAAACACAGAAATGAGGCTGCCAATGCACTTTTAACGAAAGAACACAATATTACACAAAGATAAACATGAATTATATTAATTATATAAAAATTATTTGAAAATGGTCTTGAAAATATTGGAAATAAAGATGCAAGTCTTTCTCCCACAATGTTACAGACACCCAAAACTCAGTCAAGTGTCACCCGTGTCTTCGTTAAAACTTCTTGTTCAGTTGGCCTAGCAGTAATTATTTTCTTTCTGGTAAATTTCTGCATCCACTCATTGCTATTCCTTTTCCTAAGATCTTTTAAACAAGCAGCATCTCTTCTCTGTAGCCCACAGACCAACTGTATCTCGATGCCTTTCTAGATGTTTCGGTCTTTTTTCCTCTGGGTCATTGGACACGTTAGTGCTAGGCAGCCACCCAATTTTTTTTTAACTTTCTTCACTATAATGAACACTGATCTGATTAATTCCCCATTACTAGATCTAGTAGCAAATCTTATCTTTTTTGTTGTTTAAAACATGTTGGGTTAGAAAGCCATCTAGTGTACACATTCTCTTATGCCCTTTATTAACATCAGGGTTGTTGAAATCCCTCATGATCTTTCATTAAACCCAGTTTCCAAATTTGTCAGTATATTCCCATATCTCTCACTATTATGATCTATAGACCCACATCTATTAGTGTGACTGATCTTTTATCTCGATCCATCTTGCTTCTATTTTTGAAATGCTGATCGTTTTTTTTTCCCCACTGCTTTATTATAGTTGGCTGCTCCGTCTGCTATTTTTACATCCAGTCTTTTCTGGAGATGTTACGTTCTACAATCCTTAATCTCCATAATCTTGCACAATTGCCTGCCCTTCTCCCATTTTGTTAAGTACATGCAATGCTCTACACACATTTTAGCTAAATTTTCTATATCACCATCTTTTTAGACTCTTATTCTAACAACTTTCTTTCCCTTTGTCATCAAGGTGCTTCCTTATTTTACTTTTTTAAGCTATCTAAACTAATCTTCCAAGAGAAGTTGAAATCCAGTTGACAGCTGGAGGAACTAAATTAGCATTTTATTTAAAATTAATCTCTCACCACTGAATTTGGTGATGGGATGGGTGGGGGCAAGAACATTCAGTTGTGTGTACTCTTACTTCTGGATATAAAATGCCAGTTTCAGGGTCCTTCTGATTCCGGAAATGCAGGTTCGAGTCTTACTTGCTGCAGAGCTGTGTAATAACATCACTGAACTGGTTGATTTTTTATTTAAAAAAGAACCAGGTTCTTAAGATGCAGCAGTACCTTTAAAAATCGAGCCTCCTCCCAAATGGCATGCCCTGGCAGCCCATTTTTTCCACCAGATGTAGAACTCAAATTAAGACATGTAGCTCTTGTTTATAGACTGTGAATATCTTCAGGTATTCCACAGGAAGCTGCTTGTCTTTTATCAGGACCTGATCAATGTCTAGAACATGGCTGACTTGCAACACATCATGTCTTCCCACTGTCAGGAGTAGCAGCTTTTGTCAGAGAGCACCTCCATTTTCATGAGTTCGAGTGACTGGCAGAAGGGAGGCAGTGATAGTGGGGGTGACTAGAATCAGAGATATTCTGGGTGAGAGAGGCCTTACCATAGAAATTGCCAAACAGGGCAGCAGTGGATGTCCAGCTCGCAGCCAACGCCACCCATTGCCTGAAAATGGCTGTGCTCAGACCCATAGTAGTACACCAGTTGAAGAATGATCAGGTATGTTGTGATATATCACCTGTCTCAAGCAGTGCAGAGAGATTTCAACATAACCCAGGTTCCAGAACTTCTCTCAGCCCATGGCCCCCAACCACAGCCTCATGGAAATGCCTTCTTGTGTCCTTCCACGTGGTACAGTAGCATTTCCTGCTTGGGCTGTAGCTGCATACCATCCACTTCTACTCTTTCACCTGCCTACAGGACACGCCTTTGCATTGTTTTATTGCTGGGTGGAGGGGTCTCCACTTTTCACTGGGGACCTGAAATGGAAGGTGTGGCACACAGCACTTCCATCTAACCCTACGTTAAGATAGTTCACAGGCTGTGAGCCAAATGTTTATTCCGCAGTTGTGGAGTCTGTGCACCATGTTTATATTGCTCGTAGGCAGTTACACCCTCTTTTTCAGTAATTTAAAACATTCTTTAGGTTGTATTTTAGCCCCATGCGCTTAATCTTAGAGCACCCAATTCAGAGGTGAGAACAGGGTCAAGTCAGAGGACCACATCATGGGCCTGGCTGAAGAATCCCTCAACAGATCCAGATTGTGGATAATTGGGTAACATGGTGGTGGATGTTTGAAAAAAAACTGCTAGTCTCTGTAATAAGGACCATATGGATGATAGTATAAGGCAGGGATGGAGGTTAGATAGACCTTAGGTTTAGGGTAAAAGTTTGGCACATTGTCGGCAGAAGGGCCTGTACTGTTCTACGTTCTATATAATCACTCACTAATAATCAGATTGAGAAGACGACATTGATAGCTGCAAAATTTACTCATGCTCGTTTTTAAAATTTTAATTTTGAGCTATTAACACTAAATGATGGGCTAGCTAATTAGTGAGCCATATAATTTTTTTTAAATCCTATTGTATTCTACACTACTTTGTTGACTAGAAGAGGTATAAAGAAATCTGCCAATACTCCCATCCTGATTGCTGTCCAATAATCTCTGCTGAAAATCTTTATGGTTGCAAGAGTCAAGGATGTGCTTGAGCTCAGCTGTGATGCGCTACTGTGACTCAACTTCAAGACCCACACAATGACCACCTGGAAGGAGTAGGAAGTGTCCAGTGCCTGAGGAAGTGCATGCCAGTACCACATTGTGCCTTGTATCAGGGGAGCAAAGAAAATTGTCAGACACAATCTGAAGATTGACTTGTGAAATCATAAATCATTTACTGAAGAAGCCACTAACTACAGTTAAAGTCAATTACACATAGTTGTACTATATTACTGAAATTCTGCCTTTGAAAAGCTACTAACATGAGTAATGAGCTAAGTTTTGGAACAGACAGTTGGAATAAAGAGCAAAAGAATAAGTGGGGACCATAGAGGTATTGTGTGTTTGGACCTGGAAGTCATAGAGTCAGAAAATAGGAGCCAGAGTATGGCATTTGGCCCTTTAAGCCTGCTCTGCCATTCATGATGATTATGGCTGATCATCCAACTCAATATCTTGTTCCTGCTTTTCTCCCCTATCCTTTGCTTCCTTTAGCCTCAAATCCAAATCATCCTTGAAACACCTCAATAACTATCTTTCTTCACAATGGAAAAGGATGATGCAGGTATAGACTTCAAGGTGGAAGACTGTGAAATTTTAGAAGGTATTAATGGATGTCAAGAGACAAGACATACTAGAGGGGAGAGCAGCCATAAAAGTGAAAAATCTTCAGGCTCGGCTAAAGTATGTCCCAAGCTGTTCAGGGAGGCAAAAAGAGATCAGGGGTCCCAGCAATAATTTATGAATGGTAGACCCTAGATTGTACTGAAGTCTGCCAGCACAGAGTGAGCACTGCAGGGTCTGGAATGAATCATCACTCCCAGATAACATTTTGAATTGATTTTTGTAAGTTTCCATTCTGTCCTCTGTCAGATTTTTTTTGGTTATATAGCCCACCAGGGCCAGTTTAACCTGTGAAAATTTTGTTTTAAAAATAACAGAATACAAGAGCAAGGAGATTATGCTGGAACTGTATAAAACACTGGTTAGGTCACAATTAGAATGCTGCATACAGTTTTGTCACATGCTTGTTATTTCACTAGAGGGATTTACCAGGATTCTGCCTAGGCTAAAAGTCTGAGGAAAGATTGGATAGGGTGGGGCTAGTTTTACTTAGAGCTGTGAAGGTTAAGAGGGGACCTGATAGAGGTGTCTTATAGGGTTGACAGGAAGGCACTTTTTATGTTTTAGAGGGGGTCAATAACAAGGGGTATAGCTTTCTATGCTCATCTTTTATATTAAAGAGAGTTGGAGAATTGTTTTTCTCTCAGAAGGTAGTGAGAGTCTGCGACCTGTTGCTTGAAAAGTTGGTTGAGTCAGAAACACAACATTTCAGCAGTGTTTAGATGTTACTAGCATCACCGACAGACCTCAAGTTTATGGGCTAAAAGTTGGAAAACAGGATTAGTGCAGTCAGATCTTTATCAAACAGCACAAACACAATGGGGCTAACGGCTTCCTTCTGTGCTGTAAATGTCTGAGTCCATGAAATACTCGTTTTTAAATTTAGGAACACAATTGTAAATTTAAAGCTTATCATACTTGTGCTGCTCGAGATATGAATTAATCCTAGCAGTAAAACTCCAAATAAATTGAGTATCTCTATCACATTTCCCTCTAACTTCTCTACTAAGGAAATAATCCCAGCTTTTCTTGTCTCTTCAAATACCTAAATAATCATGAAATGGATATTTTAGTCCTGTGAAGGATTAGTGAACACTTTCTTAAAATCACTGTATGACAGATTGCTTTTTACAGTACCAATTTATCAATATTATAGAAGTCCTGTGGCAGTCTCACAAATGTACAAAGAATCAGATAAGTTATAATGAACTGACTCAGTTATTGATCTCAAGTGTTTAATATTTTTCACTGCTATCCTTTAAGGACAATACATCTCACTTCCTTATTTCAGTTTGGTTGTTAAATGCTCCAAAACAGAATTACACAGGAGACAAATCTACACTTCAGCCACAACCACTGAATGCCGGCTAAATACATTTAAATCATTAAGGTCAAAAGCTTACTGTTATAAAATACCCAATAATCCATGAATGAAAGATCTTTATTCAAGTCACTAATTGTACTGCACACACAGGTTATACAGGTAGCCCGTTCAGAAATCTTCATTGATGTTCAAGTATACAAGTTATTAAGAATAAACATTAAGTCATTTTAAGGTAGTGGATGATCTGGAAATTCTCAATTTATAAATAGGACAAGAAAAACACAATTATGATTACTTTTGGTCAGTTACACTATTAAAGAACTTAAGGCAAAAAATATTTGACATACTAAACAATGCAGTAATTAGAAAACATAAATTTATAGCTTTCTTATAAATCAAGAGCCCACAAGCCACTTGAAGCATGAGGCAGTTAACTGCATCCTTTATACATCCATTTAAGTTGCTCCTAAGATACCAGGAAATAAGTGACAAATTTCTATTTCAATGGAGACAGTGAAATGAGCAAATCAAAAATGTACAAAAAGGCTATAGGATTATAACCAGTAATTTTTAAAAAAAGTACTATTTTGTTGACCAACTTGGCTGGTAACTGTAAAAATAAAGTGCATTTAATTGCGAGAGTTGAGTTATCAGTTTAGGGAGATCATGCAGGGTGCTTGGTTTGTAACAAATTCCATTGTGCAACTCCATGAAAATCTGGGAATTTCACCGAATGCTATTAAGAAATGAAAATTACAGGAGAGTAACTAAAAGATGCAAGCATGAAACTATCTTTAGGCAGTCTGTTGCAGCTTTATAAAAATGGCCACACTAAATTCCAGAATCATTTCAAATAAGTCAATAAGCAAGTCCACAAGATCCTCAAATCAGGTTCGTAATGTGCAGTAATGGCAGTCACATCAAATGCTTAAAACTCACTTCTGATCATCTCTTGTTTAAACAAGTTAAAATAATTCAGGCAGTCTGCTACTTGATTGGCTTGACCAAAATGCACCTTTTCAGAACTCCAATATTGCTACAATGGGAGTTGGTTGAACGCTCCATTCAAAGATTAGCCATAGCTGTCAAGTGTTTGCGGGACATGTTGTGTTCCAGATATTATGCTTTAAAAACAAAAATTGGCAGTGTGTCAAGTTATTAAATTCATCCATTACAGCACCTAAGGTGCTTTAAATGTTCTACTAGCTAATTCAATTCAGGTTTTCAACCCTGTTTCTCTGGAACCATTCAATGATTACAGGCAATTGAGGATAGCGTTGAAGTGATTTCTCACCACTTGGACAAGATAGAACAGAAGCAACTTAGAGATCCCAAATTTCCATTGTGTTCTCCCCTTTTCCTGCAAGAAAGTAGTGATAGGCCTCCATTCTGCAACATAATTTACAGCTGGAAATTGAGACGGCAGTATTGCATATGGGTAGAAGTAATGAAAAGATACTGTTCACCAGCTCCAGATATGTACACATTCAGCAATAATGAATCTTATGTTATTACGAAATATAAATTAGCATATTTTCCTTTAATCTCTTATGGTATTTAGGTTCAGCATGCTGCAGGTGCTACAAACTGAATCCTGAAACTACGAGGTGTTGAGCATTATTTCTGGCTTCAAAATATGTTGTATCTGTTTCATCATCTGGCTGTGGTACAAAGGGCATAGGGCAATTCTGCAGATTGTCCCAATCCATTTCCTTGAAGAGGGGATGCTTCTTGAGCTCTGAAAAGATAAAACCAAAACTAGTTGCTCTCTCTCCTTCCTTAGAGATAAAAATGCCTGTTTTTAGAGGTCAGAGAAGATGGAGAAATGTTGAATAACTGGAGGAAGGAAATCCTGGGGAGAACATAGAACAGTACAGCACAGTACAGGCCCTTCGGCCCACGATGTCGTGCCGAACTTTTACCCTAAACCTAAGGTCTATCTAAACTCCACCGCTACCTTATACTATCATCCATATGCCTATCTAATAGCCGCTTAAATGCCCCTAATGAGGCTGACTCCACTACCCTCTCTGGCAATGCATTCCATGCCCCTCCCACTCTGAGTAAAGAACCTACCCCTTCGTCTCCCCGATATCTACCTCCTTTCACTTTAAAACTATGTCCCCTCGTAAAGGCTACCTCCACCCTAGGAAAAAGTCTCTGGCTGTCTATTCTATCTATACCTCTTGATCATTTTGTACACCTCTGTCAAGTCACCTCTCATCCTTCGTCGTTCTAAAGAGAAAAGCCCTAGCTCTCTCAACCTTTCCTCGTAAGACCTTCCCTCCGTTCCAGGCAACATCCCGGTAAATCTCCTCTGCACCTTTTCTAACACATCCACACCTTTCCTGTAATGAGGTGACCAGAACTGGACACAATATTCCAGATGCGGCCGAACCAGGCTTTTGTATAGCTGGAGCATAACTTCACGGCTCTTGAACTCAATCCCTCTATTAATGAAAGCTAACACACCATACGCCTTCTTAACAACTCTATCCACCTGGGTGGCAGCTTTCAGGGAACTGTGAACATGAACCCCAAGATCCCTCTGCTCCTCCACACTGCCAAGAATCTTTCCGTTAACCCTGTATTCTGCTTTCAAGTTTGTCCTTCCAAAATGAATCACCTCACACTTTTCAGGGTTAAACTCCATCTGCCACTTCTCAGCCCAGATCTGCATTCTATCAATGTCCCTTTGTAACCTAGAACAGCCCTCCACACTGTCCACAACGTGACCCACCTTCGTATCGTCCGCGAACTTGCTAATCCACCCTTCCACTCCTTCATCCAAATCATTTACAAAAATCACAAATAGAAGAGGACCCAGAACAGATCCTTGTGGTACACCACTCATAACTGAGCACCGTCCACTACCACCCTTTGTCTTCTAAGGGTCAGCCAATTCTGAATCCAATCTGCCACGTTTCCCCCCATCCCATGAGATAACAAGATGTACAACTGGATGAACACAGCAAGCCAAGCAGCATCAGAGGAGCAGGAAGGCTGAGGTTTCGGGCCTAGACTCTTCTTCAGAATTTTCTGAACAAGGGTCTAGGCCCGAAACCTCAGCCTTCCTGCTCTTCCGATGCTGCTTGGCCTGCTGTGTTCATCCAGCTCTACACCTTGTTATCTCAGATTCTGCAGCATCTGCAGTTCCTACTATCTCCCCCTATCCCATGCCTCCTTACTTTCTGCATGAGCCTACCATGGGGAACTTTATCAAACGCCTTACTTAAATCCATGTATACCACATCCACTGCTCCACCTTCATCCACATGTTTGGTCACCTTTTCAAAGAATTCAATAAGGTTTGAGAGGCATGATCTACCCCTCACAAATCCATGCTGACTATCACGAATCAAACTGTGCCTTTCCAAGTGATCATAAATCCTCTCTCAGAAGTACTCTCTTTTCACCGCAGAGTTCACGGCTATTTTATAGTAAATATATACTTAAATAAATCTTCATTGACAAGTCATTAAAGAACATTATCTTTGTGCAGAATTTACAGATCAGCCAGTCTACAATACAAATAAGAACTACAAGGTTACTGGTCTCACCAGACAATGGTAATTACTTATAAGAGTTTTATACTTGCTAATTCAAGTGGGTTCAGAACCTAATCAAGTGTACTTGTGGAAGGCTCAGTTATAGGCATTATCCATTATTCTGACAGAGTGAAAATAGTAAATACAGATGAGGAAAAAACACAAAATTCCCACAAAATACTGTCATTCAGACGACATTTAGATATTGTCATTTAACTGCACATTAGATTCTCACATCACGTTGCTGGACCATTTACACTTCTAAAAAAGGCACACATCATTTACCTTTTTTCAACAGTAAAATGTTGACCATTTCCCCTCACCGTATACAACACCTCATTCAGATACTGTATCCTTGTAATAGGGAATATTGCAATTTCACAAAAGATTGTTTAGAGTTCAACTATTTTCAACTAGTTCCCAAAAGTCAAACCTTTCAATCCAGCTCTCTTGAAACATTCAATTGTCAGTAGAATTTCAATTGCACTGTGGGCATTTTTAGATAATTCTTCTTCACCTTCTGGCCAAGGTATATCTACAAAAATAAATTTACTTCTGAAAATCAATGTCAACATGTATTTAGATAGCACTTTTAATGTAGCAAAATACCTCGACACTTCAGAAGAGCATTAGCAAACCGATTTACCATTGAAACAGGAGATTTAGGGTAGAAAAGGATAGACTTTACATAGAATATCTAATAGGAGGAAACAAAGATGGAGAGGTTTCAGGAGAGTATTCCACAACTAAATGTATGGCTATCAATGATAGAGCAATTTAAAAATCAACAACACAAAGGAATCCAGAAATGGAGGACCACAGACATGTCAAGAGTTATAAGGCTGCAGAAGATGCATAGACAAGAAAGGGAGAGGCCAAGGATGGACATGAAAAATGGGGTTAGAATTTAAAAAGAGACATTGCTAAAACAAGAGCCAGCATCAGTGGGTGAGTGTAGGGAGGTAGGAGATCAAAACTTTGTCTGAGTTGAGATGTAAGCAGTGGAGTTTTGGATGACCGCAAGTTTGCGGATTAATATTTATTCATGTGAATAATTACTACTTAAGAAAGGGTATTGCCACAGGCAACTGACCAATATTCAAGTATCCTCTCACCCTAAATGGTCGCACACTAAACTCAGCAGTTCTAATAAAAGGCTCCTGGCCTGAAATGCTCATTTGGTTGTCCTATGCATAAATGCTGTCTGTCTCGCTGCATATTGAGTATATTCTGTTTGGATTTCAGATTTCAAGAAACTTTGGCATTTTTCATTTAAATGATCAGTTCAATATCTAATCCACAATTGAAACACAAATTTGAGACCAACACTTCACATAGGCAGCATTGCCCTTTCAACATAGTTTACACAGAGGCCCCACCTCCTGTTCCAGTGATAGTGGTAGATGTTAAAGATCCAACTGAATTTAAGAGCTGGGACTCCACTGTGCACTGCACCTCACTTGTTAAGGCTAAGAAGTGCTTAATACTATGTCTGAGGTCTCATTAAATGACATGGCAAACTATGAACACCTGTTCAGCATCTCCAGGCAACTCAATGGCAAGGATTCTTTAAATTATAGGTGGCTGTGACATAAACAACATTCCTCAGTGGAGTGATTATTTGATATAGGGAAAGAAAATCAACTCCAGATAAGACGGGGCCTATACTGTCTATAGTTTTACTGAAAAAATCCAGAAGGAGCAATAAAAACTGGAAGAACTGCAGATGCTGTAAATCAGGAAGAAAAACAGAAGTTGCTGGTAAAGCTCACCAGGTCTGGCAGCATCTCTGAATAAATATCAGAGTTAACGTTTCAGGTCAGTTCTGAGGAAGATGCTGCCAGACCTGCTGAGCATTTCCAGCAACTTCTGTTTTTGTTCCAAAAGGAGTAGCACTGCTCTTGTCCACACTCAAGTGAGATACAAAATGATCTCTTTGTTGCCAGTTGGATTGCATATAGACCTGGTTTTACTGAATACAACAGGCATTTTGCATTGGCATATGTAAGAAGTCTAAAGCAGGCTTCATGCTCGTGCCTTGAACACCCACACCAAAATAGCAGGCAGCATAGTATCAGCTTGGAATGAGTGTGTACTTCTTTTCCCTCATGCTCTCGGGAAGGTAAATACTTCAAATATTCTTGTAAATTGGTCAAGTGGAGGCTAATAACACCTCAAAACCATATATAAAGATTTAGAATAAGGCAGCAGAGCCACACCTATTCTTATCAGCCATCCAGAAAGGCATGTTTTCTCTGAACAATTTGGGCAATTATCAGGAATGATAACCCAGTCACAGAGTCTGCCGAAATCAACAGGACTTTGAAATGGGACTCTTGTCTTGGAATCAAAAATTATGGATTCAAATCTCAACAGATTTCAATACCAAATCAAAGATAAACTCTCTCATTGCAATATTCAGGTTGTACTACACTATTGAAGACCCTAAATCAAAATTTTGTCTGCCCTCTTTGGTGGATATCAACGATTCCAACATTCAAAGGATAGCAGAGATAAATACTTTATTATCAACCTGTGCAGAAATGTTTTTACATGCCTCTAGGGCAGGTGAGACTTGAACCAGGACTCTTAGTCCAGCGGCAGGGATTTACCACTGCACCACCACAGACCCTCAAATTGCAGATATATCCTTGTCTTGATCAATATTATCAGAGCAGATTACCTAGTCATCACCCCACTGTTGTGTGTGGGATCTTGCTGCTTGCATCTCACCAGTGAATGCACTTCAATAGTAGTTGACTGGCCTCTACCACATCAAAATTGCTCCTAAAACCATTAATAACATCCTGTGTAACTGACAAAGGCAAACTGCAATTTTTTCTCCTTTTTGTGGTCTTTGACACATATCTTCCTGATCATATCTTCTTTCGCCAATACATATCCAGTGCTGAATAAATAAAAGTTCCTCAGGAAGCCATAGTCTCAGTCTCCTTACAAACTCCACTCCCTCACTGTGGCAACTGAGAAACTGAACCAGTCTGTTCACAACTTAAGTACCATTTGAATCCAGATGAGCTTTCAACCATTCACAGTAAGTCTGCCTTTTTGCACCTCCACATTACCCGCCTCAGCTCTTCTACTGTTGAAACCTTCATCTGTGCCTTGGTTACTGCCTGACTGTTCGAATGCATTGATGGCTGCCCTCCCACATTCTATCATTGGTAAGCTGGAGATCACCCAAAACTCTGCAGTTGTACCCCATCTTGCTTCAAAGATTGCATCCATCATTCCCGCGATCACTGACTTGCACCGACTTCAGGTTAAACATCAAAATCTTTAAAATTCCATTCCCGATTTTCAAATACCGCCATACCCATGGCCCCAACTTCCATAATCTCCTCCAGCCATACAACACTGATATCTACATTCCTTTCCTTCCATCTTCTTGGACATCACACATTTTAATTGTCCCACCAATGAAGGCTGTGACTGCAGTTGCCTTAGCCCTGACTTCGATAATTCCCTCCCTATACCTTTTCACCACATGGACTTTCTTTCAGACCTCTTAAAATCTACTTATTGGATCAAGATTTTGGTTATTTGCCCTTATGCATCTTGGTGTCATATTTTATTTTAGAATGCTTTTGTGAAGTGTAGTGGATGTTTTAATTTGTTAAAAAGATGCTATATGAAGATGTTGTTGCTATTGGCTGTATAGGTCTAGGAATGCCCCAAGATTATGAAAGTCAAGGTGATCTTTTTCTTTACATAAATGAAAACACCGAGACATTGCTAACTTTTATGACATAGCTGCTCTCACTCTGCACATGTTGAAAATGATTTCACTAATATTTGAATTTAAGCTGATTTGTATGCATACAAGACTGTCTATTAACAGTACCAAATTAAAGCCTATTTGAATGTGAGGAGAAACATTTTGGATTACCTAACTGATAATTAACAGGAACACATTACATACTAAGTTGTCACTTCTGAAGAAGCATGAAAAAAAGAGTTTACCTCTGTTCAAGATATTCTGAAAGACCTGTTGTGATGTTTCATCATTGAAAGGGGGAATGCCCGTCAGAAATTCAAACAAGCACACACCAAGTGCCCACCAATCCACAGCAGGACCTAGGGCATAGTAACAAAAAGAAAAATATATTTACTATAATTAAAAATTAAATATAAAAATTGCCAAGAAAGAAATAAATGGGGAAGTGCTGGAATAATGCATCAGGTCAGCTGGTATCAGAAAGGATATTTTGGGCATTTTAGAAACAGAGCACCTTCTCCAAAACCAGGAAACACATTTTTTTCTTTTTTTCAGATGCCAACAAATTTGTATCTTTTTACTTTATCAGAAATGTTGATTGTTTGGATATTAAGCTTCAAAGTGATTCTGCATCGGTAAAAATCTTTCGGAATCAATTTGTCGATTTGGTTCATTCTGCTTATCATTTCTAACCACAATCATGCTTTATGAAAACCGTATTTGTCACAATCAAAATGAACTGATTACACAGAATCACAGAATGGTTATAGTGCAGAAGGAGGCTATTCGGTCTTTCATGTCTGCACCAGCTCTTTGATTGAACATTATGACTTAGTACCATTCTCTTGCCTTTTCCCCATAATCTTGCACATTCACTGAATAAAACTAATCATCCAAAGCTTCTTGAATTGTTCAATTAATACTGTTTCCACCGTATTTCCGCAATGCATTCCAGATCCTAATTACTTGCTGTGTGAAAAAGATTTTTCTCACATTGCGTTTACTTCCTACACAAATTACAACAAATCTGTACCCTTTCATTCCCTATCATTTTAAGAATGGGAACATTTTCTCTCATATCTTCAGTCAGGGTTCTTCACGATTTTGAAGAATTTGATCAAATCTCCTCTCCCAAGTAAAGCTGTCCCAACTTCTCTAATCTATCCTCATAGCTGAAGTAAAAGAACATATTTGTGTACTACGAGACACAGCACGTATGCAATGTACATTCAACATTAGAACGCAAGTACTAGGGGGAGGACTAGGTAATTTAGCCCCTTAAGCCTGCTCCATAATTTCATATGATCATGGCTGATCTCATTTGTGCCTCAACTCCACATTCTTCAACGCATTACTAATTAAAAATCTGTCCATTGTGCACACCAGTGTCCTGATGTCCACAACACAAATAATGAATTTCACAGATTCACGGCCCTTCAAGAGAAGTAATTTATCCTAATTTAAATCTTCTACCCCTATCCTAAAATTATGATCTTTCATTCTAGGTTGTGCCACACTAGGAAGTATTCCCTCCATATCTATTTTGTCAATACCCTTTAGCATTTTCTATACCTCAAATAGATCTCTTCTAAACTCCAGAGAAAATAGGCCTAAACTTTGTCAGACAAACCCCTCATTTCTGGAATCAATCTGGTGAAATTTGCATTCCACCTGCTGCTGTGGTGTGGTTTGAACCCCTGTCCATACAGCATTAGCCTATGGATTACTAGCATAGTGGCATTACAATTATGCCATTGCCTCCTGTTTAATAAAAAAGATACATTGCATTAAAAGAGCAAATACTGAAAACAGTTTGCTGTTATTTTTATTCATTCACAGGATGTTGGCATTGTTGGCAAGACCAGCATTTACTATTCATTCCTAATTATGCTCAAAGTAGGGGTGGTGAGCCACCTACTTGAATAGCTGAAGTCCAGCTAGTATAGGTACACCCACAGTGCAGTTTGGATGAAAGCTCCAGGCTTTGCATCCAGTAACAGTGAAGGAATGTTAATATATTTTTGAGTTAGAATGGTGTGGTTTGGAGAACTTGCAGGTGGCTGTGACTCCATACATTCACTGCCCTTCTTCTAGGTGATAAGATTACAGGTTCAGCGGTTGCTGTTATATAAGCAGATGGCAATCATCAACAGGAGCATATTTATATGGTACCACTGGAAGTGTATAATATAACTGGGCTATAGTTCAACCATTGCTGATACTTATATTTATTAATGAATTCTTTATAAGTCTGCAGAAATCAGGATAGTATGCACAGGATATGAATGTTTGCAATGCAATATAGCCAAGCTGGGGGATTAGCTCCATACGTAGAATACATCTTCCTGTTTGGATAAGGTTAAGTGAGAACTACTACCCTTGACATCAAAGACAGCATTTGACAGAGTGTGCTACGAACGAGTCCAGCAAAACTGGAATCAATGTGGGGAAAAACATTCTCTGCTGGTGAGAGTCATACCTTGTACAGATGGTGTTTGCTATTGGAAATCAATCATTTCATCTGTGAAGCGTCACTGAAGGAGATCCTCAGAATAGCAACTTAGGCACAATGTTCTGTACCATTTATTACTCCTCAGATACTGAAACAGTCTGCGTCCACATGCAGCAAGACATGGACAACATCCAAGCTTGGACTGATAAGTGGCAAGTGACATTCATGCCACACAACTGCCAGGCAAAGACCATATCTAACACTCAGTGGCATTATCATCACTGAATTCCCTATGATCAACATCCTGAGGGATTACTACTCACCAGAAAGTAAACTGGACTAGGGCATAAAAATACTGGGCTTCAAGAGCAGGTCAGAGGCCTGGAATATCCCGCCCCCATTCCAGTCCAACTCCCATCTATCTACATGACATGAATAAAGAGTGTGATGGAATACTCTCCACTTGCCTGGATGGGTGCACCTGCAACAACACTCAAGAAGCTCAACACCATCTAGGACAAAGGAGCCTGTTTGATTGACACTTCATCCATTAACATTCATTCCACTACAAATGCACATTAGTGGAAGTATACACCACTTCCAGGATGCACTGCAGCAACTCACCCAGGCACATTTGACAGCAACTATTAGACCAGAGGCCTCTGCCACCTCAATGAGTACAAGAGCAACAGATGCATGCGAATACCATTGCAAGTTCCCCTCCAAATCACACACCATCTTGACTATTTTTCAATCCCAATGAGTCATCACTCTCTAGAACATATCAACAGAAGCTGCAAACATGGAATTTTTGTAGTCATTCAAGAAAGTGAGCTGGATAATTTCCTAAAAGGGATGATTTCCTGTTATTGGGGGTAAATTGGGATTTTGAAAGTTACTAGCAAAACTGTACAACCTTGAACATTTTCCATAGGTGACATTCCACCACATTATCCATAATGCTGCATAAACATTACGTTTTGAACCAATAACAATGATTTGACAGAAAATGCTAAAATGTACTTGCAAAAAAATGGTCACTCCTTGAATAATTTATTAAAGCCGACTTCATTCCCTCAATCCATATTGCAACCAAGGCCAAACCTAACCTGTGATTGATAAAATGGATGAGTTTGTAAACAATGACCAACTGCATCAAAAACTCTCCTTTTAGTACCTCCAAGAATTCAATGACAAATTAGCCAATTTCATAGAAGTTGAAATAACTTATCTGCAAGTTAAAAACTGCTATTTGCAACACAATAGTGCACGTTATGCAATGTCAATTCCTCCTATCTACCATTCTCCCCTTCAACAGTTCTATTGTTTCAATCCCAGTCAAGTTGTGATGGAGGAAAAGACAACAATTTAGAAATGAGTGGTGATCAAACGCTTCCGCAAATGGACAAGTTGACACCAATGTCACCTTTCAGCAAGCACATCTAAAACTATGTCTCTCCTTTGCTCAGCTGTCAGAACTTAAAAGTGTAACAGTAATGCCCAGGAAAACAAGAAACACATACAATCCAAAGAGAAATTTTGGTATCCTCTAGCACATTCTTCAAGGGGCCACACATCACACATTTATCGAAATTAAAAAAAGATTTTTTTGTAGTTTTGTTGTGCCTAAAAACACCAGCTGCTTGGCATAAAGCATTTATGTATTGAGATATTCATTGGTTGTATATAAGTGCTGCATTTTCTGCATGAAATCAGGTAGTAAGGAAGGAGCACGTTTGTTGCAGATTTAAAATACATCTGCTGTACATTTTCAGGTTTTACTTTAAGCATCTCTATTTCCTGTAACTTCCTCAATGGTTTCCCCCCATTTTACATTTGCCTTGCCTTTCACCATTGGCTAACTTAACAATTCATCTTTTTAACATTTTTTTCATTGCCTCTGAGATTACCTTTTATAGCATCTATCACATTCCTGCTTTTCTAATAGAATTATTTGCAGTTCAGTCAATCAGATAACTTGCCCTCAAATAAACGTACTACCTGTTTATTTTTCCTCTTTATCCAGCAACTGTAGGATTTAGTTACCTACTGGCTCTCAGATCTGACTGACTGATCGACTTGGTATATTTAACATTTTCTGTTTATGAATTACCCCTATCAAGCTGCGACAATGGCGATTTCTCTTACCATGTGGCATTCTTAAGAGCAATTCAGGGGCCAAGTAGTCCGGTGTACCCAGGATTCTATCCCCTTCTGTTGGAGCTGGGCCTCTCCGTACACTTTTCGGAGTTCTATAAGGAGTTCGCACAGCAGCCAGCAGTGGAGTCTAAACATTTAAAAATCATTCAAGAAAACATGTTCATCATATTTAACAGATCAGTTGCACACAAGAACCACAGCACGAAATATGCTTGCAGGTTTCATAATTTCAAGATACTATCTCACCAAGGCACAAATTCTGCCTTTCAAACACAAAAACACATACTAGACTAATTCCTAAAGCGGCGAGTGGTGAAGAGGAGGAGGGTAAATTTGAGGTTTTTAATCCTTGAATGGATGTCACTGGACTGTTTCATAAAGCCCAAACACAGAAAAGCTGGACCTGCTGCATTACTTCAAAAAGTTAAACTATGACAAAAAGGACACAAGTTATGTATGCATTAGTTTAATTTGATGAAGCAAAATTTAGAACTGGTGTCATAAATTCCTTCTGCACAAAACATAGAATGGACTTGGCCAGGGCAGTGGAAGACTTAAATAAAAACTAGAATTTAGACAAGTGAGGACTGGATATCTGCTGAGATTTTCCCCAATACTTATAATCTATGGCATATAACAGGAGTCACAAGGCGGTGTTAGGGACCCAAAACAAACATTCTCAGTAAAGCTGCAATAGTCCGATTTCTGATTCCTTGTTTTTGCGCAACTTCCCATCTCCACCACAAATCCAACAGCGAATTACTATTTTAAAATGGAACATACTATTCAGAAAGAGGAATGGAAGTACGCGTTCATGGGAAGGACAAATGGTGCGGATGAACTGAAAACCCTATAGCAAAGTTACGGTATATTAGAAATCTGAAATAAAAACAAAGTGCTCTAAATATTCTATATGTCAGGCAGCACCTGTGGAGACAAAAAAAACGAACAAACAATTCAGGTTGATGACAAACGTTCAGTGACCCAAACATTAACCGTTGCTGAATAAATGCTATCAAACTTGATATTTTTAGTACTTTGGATTTTTGTAAAACGTCGATATTTCGAAATACATAATGTCCTTTAAGTGCGAGTTGAGATAGATACAGCAGAGAGGCCAATAGAATGCACAGTTCTTATCAACAGAAGAGGAAATTAGATTGTGCATATGAACATACAAAGTAGAAGTAGTAGACCATTTGGCCCCTCAAACTGCTCTGCCATTCAATAAGATCATAGTTGATCTATGCAAAGCAATTCAAAAGCTGGTTTTAGTACACAATTAAATCGTGGTTCATTAGCAGCACAGTAAAGTGTTGAAAGAAAGTTTTACAGAGGAAGGTTCTGAATGGCAATGCAAAACTTCAACATTACCGAACAAAATATTTTCCCACTCTAGCAGCAATAAAATTAAATTTGTAAACTGCGACTAGGGATGTGCAAAATTGCTGTTCACATTTCAGAACAGCCATTTTCTTTTACTTCAGAGAGGATTTCAGATTTTAAAAGAAATATAACAGTTAAAAGAAGGAAATTTATCTAGACCTAAAACAAATAAGCTGAAACTTGAGATAGACACAAATGGACGAGGTTATGATGAGAGAATCAATTAACTTATCTTATTAATTATCTTGTTTATTAACTAAGAGAGTGGTCAGCAAAGGAGGAAGGGAAGTAGCTGTTCTCATTGAGGGTGCCAGTAGCTAAATTACTGAATTAATAAGAAATTATGGGAACACTTGCACTTGCTGGGAACAAAGTAAATGAAAATAAAACTGATAGGCAGGTTTTAAAACCTGTCTAGAACAGGAAGGCAACTTTTGCAATGTCGGTGCATGTATACGTGCAGCTGCTCAGACGTGATGGACTTCAACTAGAACTGGTCTAGTCACCCTACCATACGTCAAAGACATATCAGATGATCACAAGACTACTCAGATCCCTAGATATCAGGGTAGCCCACAAACCAACATCCACCCTGCAACTGCTACTGACAAACGTGAAGGATCCCATACCCACAACCAATAAAACTAATGTAATATACAAAATAATGTGAGAAATATTACATAGGCCAAACTGGAAGAAAACTGACAATAAGGATACACAAACACCAACTAGCCACCAAGAGACACAACCACTTCTCACTGGTCTCAATACACAAGGACAAAGAAAGACACAAATTCAACTGGGACAACACATCCATAATAGCACAAGCCTAACAGAGACATGCCAGGGAATTCCTGGAGCCCTGGCATTCCAACCGGAACTCCATCAACAAACACATTGAACTGGACCCGATATACAAACCACTGAAAAACAGAACCGGAAGTAATGCCAACTCCCCAGCAAAACAAGGTATATAAATAACAAATGGAACAGAACACCAATGCTACGCAGGAAGCACACTGACAATGTCACCTGGCAGGGTGACAAAGCGTCTGCAAACAAATACACCAGCTCAGCGCGCAAGTCTACAACCTCATCCACAATCCAAACTACAAATCTTGTCAAAAACTTTATACAACAAAAGTGCCAAAAGTGTAACTAGGTTTCATTTCACAGTGTAGCAATTCTGTGCAATTTTCTCGAAAAGTATTTCGCAGGACTAAATTTGCCAATATAACATGAGCCAAGTACTAGCAAGTAGAACATATTACAAGTACAATAAATGCTAACTTGAAAGAGCGCGAGTACAGATCTCATCCAAAGGCTTTATATAATCGTATAGCTCTCCTTTACATACTCAGGCAAATTATTATTGAAACTGCAAAGTTAGCAAAGAATACATTGACTTCATAGTACCTGTACTGTATAGTTATGTCTTACCATGCATGTACATGTTATGCATCTGTTAGCTAACGAAATATATTTTTGCTGGATAGGTGTGCAAGAGGTGGAGCACCTTTTATTTATTCCAAGATTGGATTAATAGCTGAGAAAATAGGCCACCTGGGCTCCCATCCCACAAGCATACTGTAGGAGCTCTGATAGTTTCCTCTCCAACTCAAGAGACACTTGACATGATATGCCGATAAAGAGAGATATGTAACATTGAACATGAACACTATCCAGTTGGGTTAAATGGCTTCTTCCTGTAATGCTAATTCTATCCAATTTCCAGTTTATTTCTCTCCACATCAGTGTGAAGTAATCCAAGAGAAATTGAAACATTTTAAGAATAAAAACAAACTTAGTTCAAAAAGAATTGCTCTTTATACAGTATCATTATTTTACTGTAATTTGTTTAAACATAACCTCAAACAGGCCTTCAATGTATAAGTTACAGCAGTACAAATAATATCAAAAGATAAATTACCTGAAATGAGCCCGTCACTCTGTATGGTTGGGCTCTTGGTAAAGGTGTTGCAGCTCGTGGGTAGCTCCCTATACAAAGGGATGTATCCATCTTCTCTACAGAATCCACGCTCATCCTAGATTGTATGGACAAATCAGATTCACATATTGGACTATAATAACTTCGAAATCCTACAATAGGCTTTTTCTGGTATGAAGTCAAAGGATTGACCAGGAATGATGGCTGAAGGTTGTTGCCACCGTCCGCTGAATGACCCACATGATGGCTCCTATCAGCATTTATAAGCCGATGCTTTGGAGCCATACATTGAGGAAAAGGCAACATTTTATCCAGGAGGCAAGACTGCGGAGACACATGGTCCTTAGCTGCGAGCTCCTCAAATGAAGTGTCTTTAAAACTTGTGTCTAATGCTTTCTCAAAATGACTTTCTGTGCAAGATACATCCTGAGTTGAAGAGGACGAATACATACTCAAGCTTCTCTTTGGACTCCTGTCATTCTCATCAGTCTGAAAACTACAGTTACAGTCATCTCCACAATCCTCCTTTTCACATTGTTCATCCAGTTCACTCAACAGGTTCTTCGCTAAAGAAGCGACAGGTGTAACCTCAGATATTCTTTCGGGTATACTGATGTTCTCTCCAAAGTCCCCATTAGTTACACCAGGAATTTTGCAGTTAGATGCTGTAGAATCCAATTCTAGTGCCCGTATTTCCCTGGTTAAACCAGTGTGAGCAACTGGCTGGAATTCTGGTATTTCACATCCACGTTTATACTCAGCATTAGATTTCTTCCGACGAGAGCTGATTGAAAATGGACTCTGATCCACCTGATCAAAGGTTCTTTTTGACTTATTTTGCTGATCTCTACTTTCCTCTTGAAATCTATGGCCATGATACTCTTGGCTAACAGTGGGTGAAGCGTCCCTTAGGCAGGCTGCAAGATGTAGATTTTCAGAAACAACTGTCTCTTCTGTGATGGTCTGACATAGACCTTGGTTGAAATTTACAGAATTTTCCACTACTTTATTCCTCCAAGGAGGTGAAGGGCTAGGTATATGACGTGTATTGACTACACCTTTGGTCACCTCAGCTGTAGATGAAGTAAATTTCTCTTCTTTCCTTCGCACATTTTTGTAAAGACATTTTTTGACAAGGCCCTTTGCCAGTACATTGTTGAGGGGGGTGGCCCGAATCTGATTGCATCCAGAAATTCCACTGAACCCATTTTCTGGACTGGTTTCATTCTGAGCTGGAGAAATAGCAATCCTCACATTTTCTTTATTATCTCCATTCTTTCCAGTTGAGTTCCCTGTAACAGCTGTCCCAGTTTTCATCACTCCAGCAACAAGCTGTACAGCTTCTGTGCCCTGCAGAGATCATAAAAAAAAATCCAATGTAAACCAAAGTGACCTGTAAAACATCAACACATCCAGTAATCAAATTAGCTAACTGACACTGTAAACCAATGTAAATTTTGGTTTAACTCAAACTCCATATAATTTTCATAAGTCTGATTCAAAATATCCTCTCACTAAGCACTGATTCACTTAAGATATCCACATTGCACCCATGATCAAATATCAAATGATATTCTGAGCACATTTGCATAAAACAGCTTTCCTATGCTGTTACAGTATTATTTGGTATCCCAAAATATACTTAGAATAGCATAGATAAAGCAATCACACTCACCGCAAATAACTGGTGCTCTGGTTTCCTCCCACAGTTCAAAGATATGCAGGTTAGGTGGATTGGCCATGCTAAAATTGCCCCATAGTATCCAGGGATGTGCAGGTTAGATGGGTTAGCCATGATAAAAACCCCATGTGGGATGCTTTTCAGAGGGTCGATATAGATTTGATGGGCCAAACTAACACTTTCTGCACCGTAGAGATTCTATGAATGAATTGCCTGCTTTTGTTTCTAAACTGAGGGACAACTACAGTTTGTCTCAATCACAAAACTGAGATGCACAAGGTGTTCCTTAAGGCAAACTAATTATGATACAATGAGGGACTGAACTTCAATAACCACCTTATATTCAACAACGCTTGCATGTTCTGGAAAACACTGAAAATTTAATTACAAATAACAGGAGTTAACAAAACTAACCTCCTTCTCCCACAATGGGCTTTTTAAACACCCTGATTCTGTGCTGGAGGGTAACAAGTGGGATTGACTGCTGGCAGTTGATGATCCAAACCTTTTACTTGACTGGATAAAGTCTGGTGTCAAATACCTAACTGGCATGCAAGGACTGCAAGATGAGCTGTCAGCATCTATTGAAGGAAAATATAAAATTTACAAATCAGTGGAGAAATAAAGTGTAATATATTGCATATACTTTAAGTGTATGCAACTAAAAACAGTCAGAACCATTACGAGATGACAAGTTAATAAGTATTACAGTTGCAAAGAATTGGAACTTCACATTTATTTTAATTGCAAATGGGTGCAGTTTATTACTCTTCCTTTCTCAGAAAAAATACTAGGCTTCACATACAGCTCACTGTAGCAAAGCTAGAAAGCTATCCTCGAGATATATATTGCTAGCAGTCATCTACAGACCTACTCACTTACTGATGAAGTACAACATCTGGTTTTCAGTCAGGAATTTACAGTCATCATCTGACAAAGAACTACTGACTATATACTCCTAAAACGGAACATTTATCTGGGGTTAGGAAACTATTTATTGTTTCATTGTAAATGCATGTATAAATGATATTCCATACTAATTTGCATTAGTCACACCTTTTGTCTTAAGCTCTTTGTCACATGCTTTGGCACTCTGAGGTAGAGGAGAACAAAGTGATCCAAGGGAGAGACTGATGTTGTTTCGCATCATGGGACTCAATATTGGTGATGCATCTTTTGTCTTTCCTCCTACTGTGTTCTAAATAGAAAGTCAGACATGCATAAGCACTTAACTGTACAAAGGGAAAATCTGAAGGTTTTAGAGCTTATGTTCTTAACTTTTTGCAGGAATAAACAATATCATCAAGAGGCAACTTAAAACAGTAACATCATTTTTTACATTAACATGGGTTGTTTCACAGCAGCTCTTGGAGGTCACAATTCAACGAAATCAGTCAAAATTTACTGTTATTTTATAACAAGTAGTCACAAATATTTGCAAACAAACACTAAATCAGTAGATGCAATACAGTCATCATTTGTCCAAATGCTAATACTACGATGGTATGGGTTAAAGTATCATCACAATAGCTGGTGGAATTTAAATTTGATTAAAGAGAATCTGAAGTTGAATGCTGAATGCCATAAAAACCCATTTGGTTTGCTAATGTTCTCTATGGAAATCTGCTATCCTTGCCTGATCTAGCTGACATGAGACCCCAGACTTCCAGCAACATGATTGACTCTTAACTGCCTTCTGAAACGGTCCAGCAAGCTACTAAGTTTGGGGGCAATTAGAGATCGGGAACAAATGCTGGACTTGCCAGTGATGCACATGTGCCATGGAATTTTTTTTATATTCAAACAGAGTAAACTTGCCTTCATTGCTCAGACCATTGAGTATAGGAGTTGGGATGTTACATCAAGGTTGTACAGGAGTTGGTGAGGCCAATTTTAGAGTACTGTGTACCGTTCTGACTGCCCTGCTATAGGAAGGATGTTATTAAATTGAAGAGGGTTCAGAAGAGATTTACAAGGATGTTGCCAGGACTGAGGGTTTAAGTTACAAGGAGAGGCTGGATAGGCTGGGACTTTTTTCACTGGAATGTATGAGGTTGAAGGATGGCCTTATTGAGTTTTAGAAAATTATCAAGGGCATAGATAAAGTCAATAGCAAAAATAGGTGGGGAATTCAAAGCGAGGAGGCATATTTTTAGGGTGAGAGGAGAAAGATTTAAGAGAGACCCAAGGGGCAACTTTTTCCACACAGAGAGTGGTTCACACATGGAATGAACTGCCAGAGGAAGTGGCAGATGCAGGGACAGTCACAACATTTAGTAGAACATCTGGATTAGTACATGAATAGGAAAGGTTTGGAGCAATATGGGCCAAAGACAGGCAAATGGGACTAGTTTGGTTTGGGAAACTCAGTCAGCATGGATGAGTTGGACCGAACAATCTGTTTCTGTGCTATATGAATCTATAACACTAATTGAACACTGAAGGTGAATGGCGTGACAGGAAACAGATATAGAAGTTACAATATGGAAATAGTTAATTCTGCCCAACTTGTCAAGGTCAGTATTTATCCAGAATAAAAGTCTAAATTACAATTACTCATCTTGTTTGCATTTCTCTTCAACCTCTTTTCCTTCACAGAACAAAATTATGATGAGGTGAAATGAAGCAGGATGGGAAGATGGTCTTGTAACACATAAAAACATGTATACATAGGTTAGGCCTATACCATTTGAGTTTAGAAGAATGATAGTATCTTATTTTAATATAGAATAGGTGAGTGGATAGGTGCCAACCGGGAGGACATTTCATCTTTAGGCATGGTGGTAACTAAAACCAAGTGACATAGTTCTGGAATAAGTGGTCTTCCTTTTAAGACAGATACAGAGCACTCAATTTGAGCTGTTTATAGGCTCGTCATCACATCTTGGAGTTTAGCTTCTATAAACTTACAATTTCATGTCATTTAATAAAACACTCTCAACTACATAAAATGTCACATTTTCCATCAAATACCTTAGTTTCTCTACAAACAGTCCTGCAATTAAGCACCACTTCCAACCTCAAATTTAAATGTTTCCTTGTCCCCCAACATATTCCACTCTTGGTTCCGATCTTCAAATAGTTCTATAGATTCATCAAACTGGCAAACACCCAGAATACTTCAATAAGAGTACAGGCCTTAATTTTTGTGTTGGAACGGAACTTGAACCATAAATCCTATGACTAAAGAGACAAACTGCTACTCACTAAGCCAGGCAGACAAATTATACTTAACAAATTACAGTTCTGTAGGAGCTTAGGTTGAACAGTTAAGTGGTGAAAGTTTAGGGTGAATGCAAAAACATGAGGGGTTTATGGCTATGAAGGTTGAGTTGAAGTAAAGGTGAATGCTCAAGAGAAGGAAATGAAATGGGAGGGAGTGTGAGAGGAAGAATACATGATGTAATCATACAGAAGTATCAAAGAAGACAGTTGCAAGGACTTGCAAGTGACAAGACTAGATGACTGCTCAGTTATAGTTTGGAATGGATAAAAGTCAGCAAGACAGCAGCAAACAAGTGGAAATCGAAGGAAAATCCATATGTAAAACATTGGGCCAACGCAACTTGCATGTGTTGGATTAACTTGGCATTAGTAAACACGTGCTTCATGATAAACAGGAGTTGTTTGTGGTGGCATGCTGGAGTTGATGGTGATCAGAGATTGACTCTAACACATGGCCAGGCTACTCCGTTACAAGAGAAAATCTGGGTTTATTTATTACATGTTTAGCAACAATGAAAGATGAGCAATGTGACTGAAGAGTGGCAAAAACAATAAGACATTTAAGGACAGGAAATGTTAGATGTTCAGAATGTTTACAACACATTAAACTATTAAAATGGGCAAACCCTAAAAAAAGTGCTGGAGAAACTCAGCAGATCTGGCAGCATCTGTGGAGAAACCGAGTTAGCATTTCAAGACCAATTGACTTTTTTTTTGGAACTGTCTCCAGTTATTTCCAGATATATCAGATATCCAGCATCTGTAGTATTTTTGATTTTTGAGGCTGACAACTGCACACAATCTTATTTTAGTTCAGAATTTAATTATAATTCTGCTAAGTTTAACACATGGAAACAACAAGCAAATATGCATCTACATTTGATTTCTTCAGAACCTCCCAGGGTATTTCAGACAATTAAGCATTTGGAAAATACTGGTTTTCTGTTAGATCACTGTTAGAATTGAAGAAAACATAGTGGCATTGCACACACGATGAGATTTCAGAAACACCAACGTGACAATGAAAAGGCAATTTTATTGATGTTGGTTAAGTTATAAATTTTGACTAGAGCACCTTCCAACCAATGACAGAATGACAGTGCAGTCTAATATTGGATTTTGACAAAATACTCCTTCAGCATTGCACTATTATAAAATCTGAAAAGAAAAGTGCTTTCACATCCCATAATACTGAAAGTGCAGAGTTGACAATATTACTGCAGGTGTTTTATTCCACAGTGTCACATGCTAATTTGAAAAAAATAACAAGGTAAGCAGCAGTTTAGAGTGTTCCAATACAGTTTTACTTCACCAAATCTTAACCGTTATTCTGGTCAGATGTTGACTATGTATTTCCTAATATTTTGTGCCTTCATTACTATAGAGAAGACTGTTAAAATATAATCTGCTAGCAAGAATCAGAACTAAAAAAAATGGCAACTGGTTCTCTGAACTTTTATAAAAGATCATATATTGGAATGTTACAATTGAAATAAGAATCAACATCTCTTACAGTACTCATGGCAGAATCAGTACTTACAAAGCTCAAAGAACTGATGAGAGACAAGATCTGGCCTGGAGTACGATAGTAATCCAGTTTTGGATTAATCATGGATGGTGTGTTGAGAATATCCATTATGTTTATCTCTTGAGACAAAAACAAAGAGTAGAGATCAAAATAGCCTTAATTGGAGTATGAAAGTTAGATTTTTTTAAATTTAAATTTAAAATTACGCAGTAAAGCCTCAGGGATATTGTGCTGAAAATCAAGTTCTGCTATTCTGGGAACCATCATAGAAGTTAAATATTTAAAATGCAAAATTTTGCAATTTACCTGATATCCAGACTGAGGTTGACAGAGACCACAGACCAGGCTTCTATACTCAAAAGAATTTACTACTAACTGCAAGTGAATAAACACTAGCTACAGGTAAATAATTTTGATTAATCAGCATATAATTCTATTGGTTAACACTATAATCCCCTTAAAATCTGCCTTACAAGCATAGGCAAAAAAAAATGTTATGGGTCGAGGGTAAAACTGGAAAAGCATTTTCACAGCATCTGTTGAGATGGCTCTGCATTCTGATCAGAATGCAGTCTTCCTTCTCCAGATGCTTTCAATGAGTTGCAGGAAGTTCAGAGTGGCTGACTCAATTATAAAAAGGTCTCTGACTTATTAATTACTTGTCCCAGCTTACAACAACTGAAGAAAAAATAAACTGGTTTTCATCAGGCATGAAGCAGCTTTTACTGCAGAGATAAGAGATCCTAAACAGGTGGAGATTGGTTGGTTTCTCCGTATATTGTTCACAACCCCAAGCTCTTTAGCTACTGGAGAACCAATCACATAGTTGTTGGAAGGCAGAAGACCTTGGTCATTGATAACTGGTCACTAGTACACAGCCAATCAATCAGCTATTTGTTGCCAGATAAATCTCCATAGGTTTACCACCCTTGATTCCAGGTCATCTGCACTTTCTCCTAATATTGCTGGAACCAATAGCTGTATAAACAGTGCTCACAATGAGCGTCAGGTTACTTGTTTAAAACAAAATGCAGTAACCCTTAACCAAACCATTTTTTTTAAAACATTTCTTTTCTCATGTCACACCGCTTTTTAAAAAAGGCGAAAGAGGAAAATCAGGGAATTACAGACCAGTAAGCCTAACATCTGTGGTAGGAAAATTGTGGAAGTCTATAATTAAGGATGGGGTAAGTTAGACTGCAGATCAGCCACGATGTGATTGAATGGTATAACACATACACAGGACTGAATGACCAACTCCTACTCCTACTCCTATGTTCCTCATTTAAGTCTGCAATCAAAACTACATAAAAATAAACACCATCTTCACAATGCATTGCAGCAAAATAGTTAAATAGGATTAGATAGTAATATTAACAAAGAGTTTCTACAAGTATTTAAAAGGGAGAGTTTAAAAAACCTAAATTGGTCCTCTAGAAAGGGATGAGAGAGCCAGTAGTAGAAAATAAGGAAATTGCAGATGAATTGAAAGGGTATTTTCAGTCTGTCTCCATTGCAGAAGAAATAAATAACATGCCAAAAATTAATGTACATCAAGTAGTAGAAGGGAGGGAACAGCTTTAAAAAAAAAATTAGGAAAAGGGTGCTTCAAAAACTAATGGCTGACAAGCCTCCAGGTTCTGACGGGACAGCATCCTATTATCTTTATAAAAAAAGGCTGCTGAGATAGTAGACATTGGATTTAATTTTCCAAAATTCCCTAGATTCTGAAAAAATCCCATCAGATTGGAAAATAACAACTGTGAATCTTCTATTTAACAAAAGGAGACAGCAGGAAACAATAAGTCAGTTAGCCAAATCTGTTGTAGGGAAAATTCTGGAATCTGTTAGAAGTTATCGCAGGCCCTTAGAAAATCTCAATGTAATCAGGCAGACTCAACATGCTTTTGTGACATTTTTGACAAATGTATTAGTTTTATTTCAAGTACTAACAGGCAACGTGAACAAAGGGGAACCTATAGATGGCATGTGACATCAAAGGTAACTACACAAGATAAGGGCTCATGGATAGGGATAACATATCAAGGATAGAAGATTGGGTATCTAATAGAAAACATAATGTAGATAAGACATTTTCAGGTTGGCAAAATAGAACAAGTGGCGTGCCAGAAATAGATTAGTGCCGAATCATCAACATTTTCAATTTATATTAATACACGACTTGGATAAAGGGACTGACCATACGGTTGTTAAATTTTCCAATGACATGGAGATAGTCAGGCAAGCAATTGGTGAAGAGAACACAGTATGCAAAAATGATTATAGGTGGGTTAAATGAGTGGGCAAAGACATGGCAAACAGAAAACTATGTGGGAAAATGTGATCTACCCACTTTGATACAAAGAAAAGAACAGCAACTCATTATTTAAATAGAGAGAGATTGAAGAATACTGCAGAGTTGAGGGATCTATCCTGGTACATGAATCACAAAATACTAATATGCAGGCACAGCAAGTGATTGGGAAGGCAAATATTGACACTTATTGCAAGGGAAATGGATGTAAAGGTGGGAAATTTTACTAACATAGTACTGAACATTACGAAGACAACATGTGGAGTACAGTGAAGTTTGGTCGACTTATTAAAGGAAGAATTACATTACAAGCAGTTGAGAAGATTCAACTAACTGATTCTAGGGATTTGCACAAGGGTGAGGTTTTAGGGTTTGAGCAAAAAGTTAAGTAAGTTGGGCCTGTATAAATTGGATTTTACAAGAATGAGAAGATGACCCTGCTAAAACACAAGATCCTGAGAGGATCTGATAGGTTGGATGCCGAGAGGATGCTTCCCTTTGTGGGAGAAACTAAAATGAGGGGGCAGAGTTTCAAAATAAGGGGTCCCCCACTTGAGAGAGATTAGAATTTTTTTTCTTTCACAGGGTTTCTGTAACTTTTTTCCCCCAGAGACCAGTGGAGGGCAGGATCATTGAATATTCTTAAGAATGAGTGGGATAGCTTCTTGATTAACAAGGCAGTGAAAGGATATAAGGACTACGCAAGAAGGCAGAGTTGAAGTTACAATCAGATTAGTCATACACCTATCATATGGTGGAGCAGGCACATTTGGCTGAATGTTCTACTCTTGCTCCTAACTTGTATGCTTGTACAGGACAGTCCCATTTGTTTCTTAGTAAAGTACTAGATTTAAATTATACAACATTTTACAACAGTCCATTTGTTCCTACCTCTGTTCAGAGTAACTCTGGAGAGGCCAAAGTCAGTTAATTTGATGTGGCCCTGGTTTGAAATCAACATGTTGTCCGGCTTCAGATCTCTTAAAAAAAGAAAAGTCAAGTTGTGTTATAATTCAAAAGAAGAGGTAAAAATGACTCCTTACAGTCACCTTTATCATCTTTCTATGCTGTGCCAAGGAACTATGCTAGAAGTATATCATGTGTGGTGATGAGCCATAAATCTCCTAATTTTTATCCTCCATTGTTACTGATCTTAACTGAGATACCATATCTTGTCTTGGTGGATGGAGGTTTGGTCAGGATTTGCACCTAATCACCTTTACTTTTCTCTTCACACACCCAGTCCAACAACAAACAAAAAAAGCATTGAGTATCAACAGCAAGTTTCTTCCCAATTGGTGAGCACCAAAATCAGACAAACATGCATAAGTGCAGTAGGTGATTATGTAGCCCCTCGAGATTACTGAATTTTCCTGTATTGGCAATATTTTTTGCAGTTATGGAATGTTAATATTCTGTTATGCTATGTCCAGCTATGCATAGTTCTGGGAGATTTAAGCTATGACAACAGTTGACTTCATGAGGCTGGTTAAGCAGTTCCAATCCATATTACTCTACAGAAACCCCATTTGTTGAGGACCATGTTGGTAACAACTGTGATGCCCACCCACTGCCCTCACTCTCACCCCACACTGACTAATACAAGGCTACCCACACACTCCAACCTCCAAAATCATGATTATAACTTGCCAATGCTAACCATCTAAAAAGAATACTGCGATGATAGGGGACAGTATAGTAAGGGGATTGACACTGTTTTCTACCGTAAAATGCAAAAGTCCTGAAGGCTGCGCTGCCTGCCTGTCTATTGCCAAGGTTCAGGACATCTGCTTAGGGTTAGAAAGGAACTTACAGTGACAGGTGGAAGATCCATTCTTTATAATCCACAGAGGCACAAATGACAGGACAAGCAGAGGTCCAGCATAAACAATGAGGAACTAGGCAGCAAATTAAGAAGTAGAACCTCAATAAATTAATGACTTGTGAGATATTAAAGAATATTTCACATCAGTATTTACTGTGAAGAAGGGCATGGGAGCTTGGGAACTTGGGGAAATAAAAAGTGATGTCTTGAAAAGACTTCTGTAAGATGTCTTACAGAAGAGGAGGTCCTAGATGTCTTAAAATGCAAAAAGATACGATAAACCCCCTGGACCTGATCAGGTGTTTCCCAGAACTTTGTGGGGAAGCTAGGGAAGAGATTACTGGGCCCCTTGCTGAGATATTTGCATCAGCAACATCCATGGGTGAGGTGCCAAAAACTGGAGGTTCGCTAATGTGGTGCCATTACTTAAGAAAGGCATTAAGAAAAAGCCAGGGAACTACAGACTCGGTGAGCCTTACCTCATTGATGGGCAAGTTGTTGGAGAGGATTCTGAGGGACAGGATTTACATGCATTTGGAAAGGCAAGGACTGATTAGGGGTAGTCAACATGGCTTTGTGCATAGAAACTTGTGTGTCACTAACTTGATTGAGTTTTTTTGAAGATGTGATAAAGAACATTGTCTTCGTCACTGTCCATATGGACTTGAGCAAAGTATTCGACATGACTCCGCATGATAGACTAGTTAGTTAGCTTATATCACATGGGATCCAGGGGGAGCAAGCCAACTGGATAATTGGCTTGAAGGTAGGAGACAGAGGGTGGTGATAGAGTTGGTTTTCAGACTGGAGGCCTGAAACCAGCAGTGTTTACACCACAATAATTAGTGCTTTTCATCATTTATATAAGTGATTTGAATGTGAATATAGAATGTATGGTTAATAAGTTTGCAGATGACAACAAAGTAGATGCTTTAGTGGACAGTGAAGAAGTTTACCTCAGAGTACAATGGAACCTTGATCAAATGGGCCAGTAGACTGAGGCGTGGCAGATAAACGAGATGTGTTACATTTCGGTAAGGCAAACCAGGCAGGACATATACACTTTATGTTAGAAACATAGGGAGTGGTGCCAACCAAAGAGACCAAGGGGTGAAGGTACATTGTTCCTTGAAAGGAGGGTCGCTGGTAGACTTGGTGGCATTTGGCACACTTGCCTTTATTGGTTAGAACATTGAGTATAGGAGTTGGGACGTCATGTTGAGGCTGTACAGGATATTGGTGAGGCCAATAGAATACCATGTACAATTCTGGTTGGCCTTCCACAGGAAGGATGTTGTTAAACTTGAGAGGGTGCAGAAACAATATACAAGAATGTTGCCAGGACTGGAGGGTTTGAGTTATAGGGAGAGGCTGATTAGGCTGGGGCTTTTTTCGCTACTGATCGGAGGCTGAGGAGAGACCTTATAGAGGTTTATAAAATCATGAGGGGCTTGGATTTGGTGAAATCTGTTTGATTTACGACACCTTGGTTCAAACACAGACAAAAGGGTTGAATTCCAAGGTCTTTTTCATAGGGTGGGGGAGCCACCTGAGGACACGTTTAAGATAAGGGGGAGGAGATTTAAAAGGACCTAAGGGGCAGCTTTTTCCCCCCACAGAGAGTGGTGCGTGTGTGGACTGAGCTGCTAGAGGAAGTGGAGGAGGCTGGTGCAATTACAACATTTCAAAGGCATCTGGATGGGTATATGAATAGGAAGGGTTCAAAGGGATATGGGCCAAATGGGACTAGGTCACACTGATCCTTGCCGACCAGATATGAGTTGGACTGAAGGGTCTGTTTCCATGCGGTATGATTCCAACTCCAACTAACGGACAGTTCCCCCCTCCCATTCCCCTCGATTCCCGTTTTGCTTTTTGATACCATAAGTGGTCAAATGTGCGTTGACGTCAAGTCCAATTACTCTCAGCTCACCTTGGAATTCAACCCTTTTGTCTGTGTTTGAACCAAGATGTGGTAAATCAAACAGAGAAGATGAAAGTCAACAGTGCTGTCTAAATGGTGAGAAATGGCAGAGCTCGAAGATATAGACAGATCTGCCTCGTGCACGAATCAAAAAAAATTAGTATGTAGGTGCAGCAAGTAATTAGGAAAGCTAATAGAATGTTATCATTTAATCTGAGGGGAAACGAATATTAATGTAGGAGGTTTTGATTATACAGGGTATTAGTGAGAACAGATTTAAGGAAAGATGCAACTGTAATGGCAACAGTTCAAAGGCAGTTTACTAGGCTAATACCTGGATCGGAGGCGGGAGTGCAGTTTTGTCTTATGAGGAAAGCTTGGAGAGGCTGGGCTTGTAATTGCTGGAGTTTAGATCAGTCATGAATGTACTGAATTGCAGAGCAGGCTCAAAGAGCCAAGTGGCACGTTGCTGCTTCTAATTCAAGAGAGCATAAACATACTTGATGAAAGCTCAGAGGTCAGGCACCTGGCATCTTCAGATCTACACTTCAGCAGAGGATAGGACACAGGAAAACAACTAAATATTCTACTCAATGGAACAGATATCCAGTTTCATACTTCAGTTAGGAAAAAGTATAAATCACCAGTTAGCAGCAAATTGAAGACACAGATAACTGACATTTGTATAACAAATATTGTCATGCATGGTTTATTTTAAACAGAAGTATCTACAATATTGTGTGCATCAACAGTTTTACCCCTGATGTCTTGGCATATTACAACTACTTGTATAATACAGCATGTTCAAATACAGAAATAAACATCATGGCACTCCATCCAGACATAATCAAAGGAAAAAGGACGTCAAGTCAAATAAGACAAAGGAAGGTAGGATTGACTATAGGGTCTTAAAAGGAGAAAGTTATAAGGCTTTAGGGAAGTAATTAAATGATGCGGCAGCCAACAGTGGACTGAAGGAATCAGGGTGCACAAGATATCAATGTGGACAGAAAGGGGCAAAGGAGAGGAATTGCAGGACAAGACATGGTTAAATTTAGAGAGGTTTTTAAAGAATTGAACTGAAGGTTATAAAGGGTACTACATTGTGGCTCAAGATGTTTGTATTAATAAACAAAGGGGAAAAGACAGTTGACTTTCCACCTTCTCTCAACAATCAGTGGCTGCTAGAGCAAAACAAGGTGTTTGGATAAAAAGAGCAGAAAATGATTCCATTTATGTAGTGCTTGCCATGAACTCTGGACATCTCAAAGCACCTGCCAGTGCTTTTTGAAGGACCATCACTGTGTCAACGTAGAAGACACAGCAGGCAATATGTGCGCACCAAGTTCCATCTAACAAAAATGTGATAATAACTGGACAGTCTATTATTTTATGAAGTTGACTGAAGGATAAATCTTGGCTCTAGGAAACACCAGAGAACTTGCTTGCTCTTCCTTACAATAGCTCCACATCCACTCGAGGAGATAGATGGAACTTCTTTTTAATAATTCATTCAAAACAGAACGTCTCTGACAATTTAATACTATCTCATTGTGCTGGAGTGTAGCCTAGATTTTTGGGTTCAAGTCCTAAGTGGGAGTTGAACCTGGAACACAGACCTGACATTACTACACTGTCTTTCATAATTATTTACCATAACAGCATTCATTAGCTTGGCTCAGGGTTAAAGAAAGTCCATAACTGGACAAAATACTGGAGGTAATTTAAACCACGTGCAACCGTATTCAAGGACAACAGTGTTTGAAATAAAATTAGGCACAATGAAATAAATAAGACAAGTCAATGACTATGTATAATTACACGTGATAAGTGTTACTTCAGTGTTACTGTACCTATGAATAATACCATGTCTGTGCAAATAATCCAAAGCAACAGCAACCTCGGAGATGTACTTTACGGCCATGTCTTCATCAAAATAGCCATAAATATGAAGCAGAGACTTCACATCCCCACCAATAAGATATTCCATCACCTGAGGGAAAGAAAAGGATAGGTCTATTTTGTCTTTGCCTACGAAGCTAGTCAGAAAGTAATAGAGTCACAGAGATCTATAACAAAGAAAAAAGGTCCTTTGGCTCAGCATATCTTCACCAGTCAAAACCAACTATCTAGCTATTATAATTCCATTTACCAGCACTTGGCCTGTAGCCTCGTATGACTTGGCATCGCAAGTGCATATCTAAAAACTTAAATGTTAAGAGGGTTTCTGCCTCATAGGCAGTTAGTTCCAGATTCCCAACAACCTCTGGGTGAAGAAGTTTTCCCCCACATCTCCTCTAAACCTTTTGCCCTTACCTTAAATCCATGACCCCTGGTCACTGATCCCTCCATCAAGGGGAAAACTTTCTTCCTGTCTACCCTATCTATGCACCCTCATAATTTTATGCATTTCCATTATGCCCCTGCTCAAAGGAAAACAGCTAGAATCAATCCAAACTCTCTTCATAAACTCTCCAGTCCAGGCAACACCCTGGAAAACTCCTCTGCACCCTCTCCAGTGCTACAACTATCCTCCTTTCATGTAGATTCTAAAACCGCACACAATACTCTAGCTGTGGGCTAAACGTTACATACAGTTCTAACATTACCCTCCTGCTCTTAAAATCTATGCCTCAACTAATGAAGGCAGTTTTACCACATACCTTCTTAACCACTTTATCCACCTGTCCTGATATCTTAAATGACACACCAAGGTCTGTCTGATCTTTGGTGCTACCCAGGGTCTTACAGTTCACCACATATTCCCTTGCCTTGTGTGTTGTTCTGTTGCATCTTGTATTTATCTTTAGTAGCATAAAGTAAAGCAGTTCCATGTCTAGCAACTGTGCAGATCTTTATAAAAATAAAGATTACATCAGCCAATATATTCTATTTCATTAGTCCCTTCCCCAAAAGCCTAAATGCACATCTGCAAAAAATTCCAAGGGTTTCACTCCTGCTACTACCAAGACAACATCAATCTTGATTCTCTGAATCTAGTCTGTTTTGAATACCTATATTCCCTTCACTCACCATTAGCAGCCATACTTCCAGCACCTAGGGTCTAACTCTCTGGAACTCCCTTAATTAACCTCTTCTCTTCCCGTCTTCCTTTGAGACCTTTCTTAAAAAGTCAACACTCTGAGGAAGTACAGAGTCAACCTTCCTAATTAGTCCTTTTTCATTTCAACTGTCCACTTCATCTTCACATGTTTGCGAAGTAACTTGGTCCACTTATTGAAGTTAATAGCACCATACAGTTATAGTAAAAAAAAAAAACTGCAGTTATATTTAAAAAAAAACCTTCTTTAAGCACTTATAACACAGCAGTTATTTCTCACGATTAAATGCACCTGACAAAAACAAAGCATATACTTACAAGGTAAACATTACTGGCAGACTGCAACGAATAGTACAAATGTACAATGAAAGGGCTTTTACTAAGAGCTAGTGCAGCTCTCTCTGCTTGCAATTGCTGCACCATGTTTTTATGTACCAGATCAGCTTTCTTGACAACCTTAGATAAGGGGACAGGAAGAGACGGAACAAAATATGAATATTTCTAATTTAGGATAGAAATATTTCTGTATGCAAGTCTTGTAAAAGTAGAATTTTATTCTCTAAATTTCAAATCAAGCCAACCAACACTTGTTTCCAATTCAATTTTATATTTAATTGTTTCACACATAAAATATTTTTGTTTGAGAATTGAGTATTACTGGAAAAAAATATTTTGATCGAAACTTTTCATCTTGCATGTCAGAACATTATGTAAGAATTTAAATCTGAGGGGAAAACATCCGTTTATATGGTATGAGAGGAGAGTGCTAGTTGTTTGGCAAGTAGACTCTGGTAGAGGTATTCCCATGGAGAATGTACCAATCAGATTTGACTTACACTTATAACAAAGTTCACCAATTTATAAAAGGTTGCACACCAAAAATGTTACATCTTTTCCCCATTTACAAATGTTAATTGACTTGTGTTACCAGAAAGTATAAGACTTCCATTTACAATTTATTTCTTTCAAATTGAGATATTTCTAAATGTGGCATTATCAGCATTTAGTGGCACCTTGAGATTTAGTGTCACCTTGAGATTTAGCAATTTTAATTCTTTTGCTATTTTGTAGAATTAGTCTTATTCTACAGCCAAGAGTATAAAATCATTTATTGTCATCTCCGGAATAATATTCCCGTTCCCTTGACTAATATCACATTTTAACCCCTTTCAGGTAAATTACAACAGGTCACTGAAAGGAAAAGAATTAATGCATGTTACAAGTTTGGTTTTATTTTGTACATCAAAGTTAAATCTTGGACAATTCCACAGAAATCCTTTTTGAAAAATTCATTCACAGGATATGGGCATATCTGGCTTGGCCAGCCTTTACCGCTCATGCCGAATTACCATTAAGAAAGTGGTGAGCCACCTTCTCGAAGTCCAGCAAACCATGTCATTTAAGTATACTCTCAATTCTATGTGGAAGGGAGTTCCAGTACAGTGAAGGAATAGTGACATAGTTCTAAGTCAGGATTTCAAGTGACTGGGAAAGGAACTTGCAGGTGGTACTCCCATGTGTGTGCTGCCCTCGCTCTTATAAGTGGTAGATATCACAAGTTTAGCAGGTGCTTTCAATGGAGTCTTGGCGAGTTACTGCTGTACATCAGTAGATAATACACATTGCTGCCACTATGCATCAATGATGGAGTATGTAATTTACTTTTAAGGTGGCAGATAGGGTGACAATCAAGATGGCTGCTTTTATTTGTCAAGCACTTTTTTTTAAATGCTGTTGGAGCTATACTCATCCAGGCAAGTGGGGAGTAAACCATCACACTCCTGACTTGTGCCTTGGTGGACAGGGTCTCAAGAATCAGGAGGGGAGTTGGTCACCACAAAATCCAAGCCTCTGAATTCCTCTGTAACCATGATACTTACATAACTACAACAGTTCAGTTTCTGGTCAATGGCATCCCAAATGAGGAATTCAGCAATGGTAATGCCATTGAAAATCATGGGGCAATGCTCAGGTTCTCACTTGTTAGAGATGGGTAATTGGCAAGTAACATTTGTGCCACCCAAGTGCCAAACACTTATCAACTCATGCCTGAATGTTGCCAGGTCTTCCCACACATGAAGAGTTCTTCAATATCTGAGGATCACAAATGGAACTGAGCATTGTACACTGATGATTTCACACCTGCATTTCTGATCTTATGAAGAAGGGAAGGTCATGAAGCACATGAAGGGCAGACCTCAACACAATCCCACAGCATTCCTGCGGCAATGCATTGGGAATGAGATGATTGACTTCTAACAACCATAATCCTTTGTGACAGGCATGAAGCCAAGTGGTAGAGAGCAACCCCTTTCACCTATCATTCACTCCAGTTTTGCTAGGGTGCATTGATATCATATTTGATCAAATACTGATGTTAAACACCTGATGTTAAAGGTAATCACTCTCACCTCATCACTTAGATCAAGCTTGTACCAAGACTGTAATGAGGTCAGGAACTGAGCGTCAGTGTCAAGTAAGTGCCACTCAACAATACTAGCCATCACTTCCAAACTGAGGAATTAAGCAAATTGTAACCTCTGGCGAATTTAAGTAAAACCTAGACCCATCTCAATCCATTTCTGTTCCAGGCCCAGAAAACATGCCCGGACATGATTAAATATCACAAGAAAAGCATCCTTGACCAAATTGAACAAAGAGAATCGTTTGTTAATTTTTATTTAAATTTTGTGATTATGGCTAACACTTAGTATTTTAAGCATTGCCTATTTCCCCTCCAACCGGCCATCGAGTCCAATACTTGCCTTGACAGCGTAAAGCTTCTTCTCATCGTGTTTTTTCCGAGCTAGGTAAACTTTACCGAAAGCCCCGCGACTGATGGGTTTTATGATCGTGAAATCTTCAATACTGGGAGCAGCCGGTACCTTGACGACCTTCACATCCCTGTACAAGGCAGCAGGATTCGGAACTTCCATCTTCCAAGTGGAACCGAGACACCATTCCTCCTGATTTTAATCGAAGAAACGGACCGCACTGCTACGACGTCACACTGCTCAAACTGCACCAATATTCCCCCTTAACCCACACACTGCTCAAAATGCGCCGATACTCCCCCTGAACTCACACACTGCTCAAAATGCGCCGATACTCCCCCTGAACTCACACACTGCTCAAAATGCGCCGATACTCCCCCTGAACTCACACACTGCTCAAAATGCGCCGATACTCCCCCTGAATTCACACACCGCGCCACTCTAGCGCAGACACCATTAGCCCGCGCGTTCCTGTTTTCAAAATAGCCCGCTCAGGTCCTTCGCCAAACGGCTCTGTCCTGATAGATGTCTTGACAATTTAACAAATTTGAACCGTTTCTAACATTGATGAGATAATTCATTCCGAGAATGATGACAGTTACTTCTTTCTGTTTTGCTATTGTACCAGCTTTCGAACTGACTTTACTTTTAAAATCTCTTCTTAGTCCTTGAGTTTTGACAAATATGAGCAGGCACGGCGGAAGCTGCATGATTGGGTCCTAGGAGTTCTTTGTTGTGGTGCAGTCGGTTAGTGGTGGTTTATTTGTGGATGAGTTTGTTTATTTGCTCTTTGAAGCTGTTGAAGGGTTTGTCTAACGCTTGGTAGTAGATAGTCTTGGTGTTAATACAGAGATGCCTTTATATCTGTGACTGATGTTGGGAGAATAGCCCTGCCCTGCTGTTATAGTCAGGGGCAATGGCCGGAGCCTCGCTGTAAGTGGGACACTTAGCAGGTCAGGCAGTATCTATGGAGAGAAATACAGACTTTTCTTCCGTTCTGATACTCTGTAACAGGTTCTGACAGACATGCTGAGTTTTTTTTTCCAGCATTCTCTGTTTGTTTCAGATTTTCAGCATCTGTAGTATTTTGCTTTGTTCACTTTAAACGCGACATACCTGCATTTAGAAATGAATTGCAGGAATCGTTGCGCATCCGCCACTGCGTGTGGCGAATGGTACGTCTGTGAAACCTCTTGGGATAAAACACAGGTCTGCAGATGCTGGCGATCTGAAATTAAAACTGAAGTTGCTGAAGAAACTTGATGAGAGGAGTCACGGGATTCGAAACCTTAACTCTGTTGCCTCCCCATTGGATGCTATAAGAGCAGCCAAGTTCTCCAGCAATTTCTGTTTTTGTTTCAAAGTATTTGGGATAATTTCACACATTACAAGTGATGTATAAATGCAAGTTGGTGCACTCGGGACACAATATTAGGCGACATAGAAGTTTGTCAAACAGCGCCAAGGATTGTGAAAAAGGGGAATGCAATAGATGAACAGAATGGGTAGACAATAATGTGCAAGTTACTATGGGTAAGTGTGATGGGATTTATATAAATGATTTGGATGTGAACATAGGAGGAACAGTTAGTAAGTTTGCAGATGACACCAAAATTGGTGGTGTAGTGGACACCCAAGAAGGTTATCTCAGAGTACAACCGGACCTTGATCAGATGGGCCCAAGAGTGGCAAATGGAGTTTAATTTAGATGAATGTGAGGCGCTACATTTTGGTAAGGCAAATCAGTGCAGGACATGTACAGTTAACGGTAAGGTCTAGGAGAGTGTTGCCAAACAAAGAGACCTTGGGGTGCAGTTCATGGTTTCTTGAAAGTGGACTCACAGGTAGACAGGATAGTGAGGAAGGCATTTGATATGCTTGCGCTTATTGGTCAGTGCATTGAGTATAGGAGTTGGAAGGTCACCTTGCAGCTGTACAGGACATTAGTTAAGAATACCCCTGTGTTCAGTTCTGGTCTCTGAGCTATAGGAAGGATGTTGTGAAACTTGAAAGGGTTCAGAAAAGATTTACAAGGATGTTGTTAGGGTTGGAGGGTTTAAGGTGTAGGGAGAGACTGAATAGGCTGGGGCTATTTTCTCTGGAGTGAGGGAGCTGAGGGGTGACCTTGTAGAAGTTTATAAAATCATGAGGATCGTGGATAGGCTGAACAGCCAAAGTCTTTTTCCCAGGTTTGGGGAGTCCAAAATTAGAGGACGAGAGTAAGATTGGGGCCGGTCAAGGACAGTAGTGGGAAGTTGTGCGTGGAGTCCGAAGAGATAGGAGAGGTGCTAAATGAATATTTTTCGTCAGTATTCACACAGGAAAAAGACAATGTAGTCGAGGAGAATACTGAGATACAGTCTATTAGACTAGACGGGATTGAGGTTCATAAGGAGGAGGTGTTAGCAATTCTGGAAGGTGTGAAAATAGATAAGTCCCCTGGGCCGGATGGGATTTATCCTAGGATTCTCTGGAAAGCTAGAGAGGAGATTGCAGAGCCTTTGGCTTTGATCTTTGTGTCGTCATTATCTTCAGGAATAGTGCCAGAAGACTGGAGACTAGCAAATGTTGCCCCCTTGTTCAAGAAGGGGAGTAGAGACAACCCTGGTAATTATAGACCAGTGAGCCTTACTTCGGTTGTGGGTAAAGTGTTGGAAAGGATTATAAGAGATAGGATTTATAATCATCTAGAAAGGAATAATTTGATTAGGGATAGTCAACACGGTTTTGTGAAGGGTAGGTCGTGCCTCACAAACCTTATTGAGTTCTTTGAGAAGGTGACCAAACAGGTGGATGAGGGTAAAGCGGTTGATGTGGTGTATATGGATTTCAGTAAAGCGGTTGATAAGGTTCCCCATGGTAGGCTATTGCAGAAAATACGGAGGCATGGGATTGAGGATGATTTAGCGGTTTGGATCAGAAATTGGCTAGCTGTAAGAAGACAGAGGGTGGTGGTTGATGGGAAATGTTCATCCTGGAGTTCAGTTACTAGTGGTGTACCTCAAGGATCTGTTTTAGGGCCACTGCTGTTTGTCATTTTTATAAATGACCTGGATGAGGGCGTAGAAGGATGGGTTAGTAAATTTGCAGATGACACCAAAGTCGGTGGAGTTGTGGATAGTGCGGAAGGATGTTGCAGGTTACAGAGGGACATAGATAAGCTGCAGAGCTGGGCTGAGAGGTGGCAAATGGAGTTTAATGCGGAAAAGTGTGAGGTGATTCACTTTGGAAGGAGTGACAGGAATACAGAGTACTGGGCTAATGGTAAGATTCTTGGTAGTGTGGTTGAGCAGAGAGATCTCTGTGTCCATGTGCATAGATCACTGAAAGTTGCCACCCAGGTTGATAGCATTGTTAAGAAGGGGTACAGTATGTTAGGTTTTATTGGTAGAGGGATTGAGTTTCGGAGCCATGAGGTCATGTTGCAGCTGTACAAAACTCTGGTGCAGCCGCACTTGGAGTATTGCGTACAGTTCTGGTCACCGCATTATAGGAAGGATGTGGAAGCGTTGAAAAGGGTGCAGAGGAGATTTACCAGGATGTTGCCTGGTATGGAGGGAAGGTCTTATGAGGAAAGGCTGAGGGTCTTGAGGTTGTTTTCGTTAGAAAGAAGAAGGTTAAGAGGTGACTTGATAGAGACATACAAGATGATCAGAGGATTAGATAGGGTGGACAGTGGGAGCATTTTTCCTCGGATGGTGATGGCTAGCACGAGGGGACATAGCTTTAAATTGAGGGGTGATAGATATAGGACAGATGTCAGAGGTAGGTTCTTTACTCAGAGAGTAGTAAGGGCATGGAATGCCCTGCCTGCAAAAATAGTAGACTCGCCAACTTTAAGGGCATTTAAATGGTCATTGGATAAACATATGGATGATAATGGAATAGTTTAGGTTAGATGGGCTTCAGATTGGTTTCACAGGTCGGCGCAACATCGAGGGCCAAAGGGCCTGTACTGCACTGTAATGTTCTATGTTCTATAGGTTTAAGGTGAGAGAGGAAAGATTTAAAAGAGACCGAAGAGGCACCTTTATCATGCAGAGGGTGGTGTATGTATGGAACGAGCTGCCAGAGGATGTGGTGGGGCTGGTACATTTACAACACTTAAAAAGGCATTTGGACGGGTACATGAATAGGGATAAGGCCAAATGCTGACAAGTTGGACTAGATTAATTTTGGATATCTGGTCAGCATGGATGAATTGGACCAAAGGGCCTGTTTCTATGCTGTACATCTCTATGATTCTATGATGCTATGAGTACAAGTTTGAATTGCCAATGAGGGATGCAAATTACACTTTTAGAAATATCTGAGGTATGAGATTGATGCTTGGCACACAAGTAAAATTAGGAGCTGGCAAAGTAATTGGGAAAAGCAGTAATGAAAACAGAAATTGTTGGAAAAGCGCAGCAGAGCAATTTCTGTTTTCATTAACTGCTTTTCCCAATTACTCGGCCAGCTCCTAATTTTACTTGTGTGCCAAGCATCAACCTCCTCTATTTCTATTTCTAGAAGTGTAATTTCATCCTCCTTGGCATTTCAAATATGTACTCTAGAGTCATAGAATCGTAGAGATGTACACCATGGAAATTGGCCCTTCGGTCCAATTTGTCCGTGCTGACCAGATACCCAAATTTAATCAGATAACCAAAAGAACTGTGGATGCTGGAAATCAGAAACAAAAACAGAAATTGCTGGAAATACTCAACAAAATTGAGGAAAGGTCACTGGACCTGAAACGATAACTGATTTCTCCCCACAGATGCTCCCAGGTCCACTGAGCTTTTCCAGCAATTTGCATTTTTGTTTCTGATTTCCAGCATCCGCAGTTCTTTTGGTTTTGAAAGAAGGCCGTGTTATGTTGGGTTTATAAATAGATGCTTAGTGTACAAGTGCAAAGAGGTTATGATAAATCTGTACAAAATTGCAATAAAAACATTTTTAATCATGTCAGTATGGGGACCATAAGAAATCCTGTTTGGCTCAGTGGCATACCTGAGGCCCCTAAATGAGAAGCTTATTGTTTCAAGTTCCACTCTAGGGATTTGAGTACATAATCTTGGTTGACATTTCAGTGCAGTACTTAGGGAGTGCTGAATTTTGCATGAGATGCAAAATTAAGGCACTCTGTATCCCGCTGAGGATATAAAAACTCCTATGATACTATTCAAAGAAGAACAGGAAGGTTCTTTGCTTTATCCACTTATCGTTTAAGTAACATCACCAAAAACAGAATAAAAACTGAAAGAACTGCAGATGCTGTAACTCAGGAACAAAAACAGAAGTTGCTGGAAAAGCTCAGCAGCTTTGGCAGCATCTGTGAAGGAAAAAATCGGAGTTAACGTTTCGGGTCCAGTGACCCTTCCTGTTGACTCTTCCTCAGAACAGGAAGGGTCACTGAACAGTTCTGAGGAAGGGTCACTGGACCCAAAAAGTTAGCTCTGATTTTTTTCTTCACAGATGCTGCCAGACCTGCTGAGCTTTTCCAGCAACTTCTGTTTTTATCACGAAAAACAGGTTGTATGGTCATATATCTCATTGATAGTTGTGACATCTTGCTATACATGAGTCATGTTTCCCTGCATTATAATAATGACTGCTCAAATATTACTTTATTGTTTGAAAAGGGATTTCAATGTCCTGGATAAGTTTTAGAAGAGGAAATAAGTATCGCAAAAGGAGCAGAGGAAATTGAAAATAAGTGGCAATACTGGTACGTGCACAGCCTTTCCTTTGCGTATATTCAAATAAAAAGTTTTTTAATTCTTCTGTTGGAGGTGCGTGTTGCAGATAAGACCAACATTTGTTGTCCATCCCTAATTGTTCTGGAGTGTTGAATCATAACCTTGAATTGCTGTAGCCCATCTTAAAGACAGAAGAGAAAAGAGCTCGCTTAAAGAGGAAGAGAATGATACAGATCAAAGAGATGGAGGAAATGTATAAGCATAGAAAGAGGGAGTCAATGCAAATTGTTCAAAAACAAGTTAATGTGGTAAAATTACACTGTAAATGCATTCTTACCTTAAAAAGAAAAATAAGGATCACCTTAAAATTCCAAATTTCTTTTTTCATGTACTTTTAATTTCAGGTACTGCACTTTATAAATACTTGTCAGGGCCTTTGGTGAGCAAAGAGTTAACTGATGGTATGCGAAGGGCTATTTTTATTGATTAGGTTAGGCTAAGAATATTATGATGATTGGGAATAGCTTGTTGCATGAATCTAGACATCTGTAGAATGCATCAGATATTAGAACAATTCAAGATGATTGAACAGAAAAGAGAACAGTTTATAATAAGTAATTCTGTTCATAAAATGAATAGTTTAACAATAAGAGACAAGAGAAGGATAGTTAAATGGTTATGGTGGCTGCTTGTTTCTGATTTGTATTAAAATATTCTAACTTGTAAAGGACAATGTAAGCCTATTAAGATGTCTGCACTCTAACTTTATCAGTTGTAATCTAGGAGATGGCTGTGATAATAGTCTGCTGACATGATTAGATAATCAATTAACTATTTATAATCATGTGAATTAAAGAAGGATAAGTCAGGCCCTGCAAGGAGCTTCTATGCAATGTTTCACAATCTTAAAAAAAAGGAAACAGAAAACAGTCTGTGTTGAAATGTGCTGAGGCTACAGCGGGAAGTAGAAACCACATTCAATCCATCACCTCTGCCTGTTTTTAGTATGATATTTGCTTCATAAAATTTAAAATAGTTTTGTTCTGGACCAAGGACATTTGCCTAAAACCAACAAACACTTTAATTGCAACATATTGATTTTGAACCATTTCAACTCTAGGTAAATATGCTCTTTAGTCGTGTTCACATAACATTGACATTCTTGCATAGCGGGGGAAGAATTTAAATGTAATTTAAATGAATTAAGTAAGTCACACTACTTAAAGGTTGCACAATACGTTTGATGTTTGTAAAGATTAACATTTAATTATTTCTGTATTTGTTAGGATATAGTCTTAGCATGCAGCCAATGAGGTAACTCATTACATGGTAAGACTATTGCATCTGAATCTGTCAACTGAGACCCAAAAACAAATACAGTGAAATAGCAGTTCTGAAGAAGAGTCACTGAACTGGAAATATTAACTCTGCTTTCATTCCACAGAGTTTGCCAGACCTGCTGAGTTTCTCCCACAATTTCTGTTTTTTTGTCACAAATATAGTTATCTGGTCCATTTTTAGACTAATACGGAATGATGGCTTAAAAACTCAAAAGTTGTTTTGTAAAACCATGTCCAGTTTTTTGGCTTTGGCTTTACCATCAAAGATTAGTTCGTGAAAGCAGGGAAGCCAAGAAAAGATATAAGTAAAACCAGAAATAACAGACAAAACATCCGTTTGTTGCCCCAGCTAGTAGTAGTTTTTCAACCAGAGATATGCACTGTAATGCAATTTATTTGCAAATAAGCCTTACCGATTGCTCCAGTTAATTTTATAGGTGCTACATACAGCAGCTATGGTAAACTGATCATGGAGGAAGTGAACATTCTGTGATAGTAGTTGGACGCCAATCAAATGGGTTACATTTTATTTGAATTGTGTGTATCATCCAGGCAAGTGTCAAGTATTCCATCATACTCCCAACTTTCACCTAGTCAGCCTTTGAAGCAAAAATGGAGGACCACACCAGTTAACCTTTTGGCCAGTGGTGATTCTATGATGTTGATGGTGGGGACAGTGGATGGTTATTGCCTTGCATGAGCAAATATTTCTTGCCATTTACCAGCCCACACCTGAATATTGTGCAATTCTTGCTGCATGCAGGCAAAGCTGTTTCATTATCTAAGAAGATATGCATCGAGCTGACAACAAGAAGGAAATAATTAACTATCTCCCACTTCAGATTATAAGGAGGAACGTCCTGAATGTGGCAGTTGGGTGTTAGCTATAGCCCTGAAACCACCATCCAGCAATGTCTTGAAATTGAGATAAGGTACATTTTTAAAAACCACAACCATCTTTATTTGTGCTGGTTTGGGTCCAGCTTGTGGAGAGTTTTCTTTCAGGTTCTTGAGTAGATTTGTAGCTTGGATTGTGGATGCTGTGGTTGGTTCGCTCGCTGAGCTGGCTTACGTTGGACAGACAGGAAGGAAACTGGCTACAAGAATACATGAACACTAACTAGCAACAAAAATACATGACCAATACTGACTTGTCTCCATACACACAGACAAAGAGAATCACCAGTTCAATTGGGACAATGTCAGGATCCTAGGACAAGCCAATTAGAGACAAGCACGAGAATTTCTAGAGGCCTCATTCTCCAACAGGAAGGCCATCAATAAACACATGGAATTAGACCCTAAATACACACCACTACAAAGAAAAACCATAAATGAGGTAATCAATTCCAACGAACCCCTGAGTTTAATTAACAAGTGAGAAAACACAACAATGCTTCATCAGAGGCTGCACCAGTAGGGTAATGAAAAATCTGCAAACTAACAAACCAGCTCAGCGAACGAACCAACTGCAGTTTTCTTTCAATTCCCATTGACTTAACTTTTATTTAGGCTCCTTGAAAAGTGGTAGCAATGTTTGTAGGAAAATAAATTTAAGTAGAACAGTAGTTTAGCAGGTGCACCTCAGACAGGATGGCAAAAGGCCAAGCCAGGGAATGAGTGATGGAAACAAGGATGAACCCTCGGCAACATAATCAGCAGGATAATGGAAAGCCTTGTGTGGACATGAACAATGTATGACATATGTACTGTGGGAAATAAAAGACATCTGATCAAATTACAATCATATTAGAAATTGAATATATGACTTAAGGTCTATATGAGGTAGGAACTTCTGGGATTTTGCCAGAGTTCAGTCTTAGAATGTTCAAGACTGGACGTCTTTGAGTACATATGAAAAAAACATAATGTCCTGCACCTAAGTCTCATGGTGGTTTATCAAGTTGAACAGTCAAAAACTGTTTTGATCAAGACCATTCAATCTTAAGTCAACTCTGAACATTGTCACTTTCAGCCATGTTTTGACTAAAGACCGTAATGAGTTGTAAAATTAATTGTTCCTACTAGAACTAATTTCAGTGAGCAAGTCAGCAAGAGTAGAATGAAACTTCCAAATTTTAGTAAATACCTACCTGGTTCATTAATGCTCTGTAGAGAAGGAAACCTGCTGTCCTTATTCAGTTTGACATAGGTGAGGCCTCTTCTGGAACACTGTCCAGTTCTAGTCACCCAGTTATAGGAAGGATATTATTAAGCTGGATTCAGAAGAGATTTCCCAGTATGTTGCTGGGTATGGAAAGTTTGAGTTATAAAGAAAGGTGGGATAGGCTGGGATTTTTTTCACTGGAGCATTAGAGGTCGAGAGGGGACCTTGCAGAAGTTTATAAGATAATGAGGGGTATAGATAGGGTTAACGTTAGTTGTCTTATGCTTAGAATGGGGTATTTCAAGACTGGGGGCACATCTTTAAGATGAGAGGAGAAAGATTTTAAAAAAGACACGAGGGGCAATTTTTTTTTTTTACACAGAGGGTGGCATGTGTATGAAATGAACTTCCTGAGAAAGTGGTGGATGTGGGTACAATTACAACATTTAAAAGACTTTTGGGTAAGTACATGAATAAGAAAGGTTTTGAAGGATATGGGCCAGGAGCAAGCAGGTGGGATTAGTTTAGTTTGCGATTATGTTCGGCATGGACTGGTTGGATGGAAGAGTCTGTTTCAGTGCTGTCTGATTTTATTGAGTCTGGAGTCACACAATGTGGTTTACTGTGAAATGGCCAAAGAAGCCATTCAGTTGTATCTGTGCCATAATGATAAACTATAATAAGCATAAAACAGATCATAGAATCCCTACAGTGTGGAAACAGGCCCTTCGGCCCAACAAGTCCACATCGACCCTCAGACATCCCACCCAGACCCATCCCCCTATAACTCACCTAATCTACACCTCCCTGAAAGCTATGGGCAATTTAGCATGGCCAATCCACCTAGCCTGTACATCTCTGGACAATGGGAGGAAACCCACGCAGACACAGGGAGAATGTGCAAACTCCACACAGACAGTCGCCCGAGGGTGGAATCGAGCCCAGATTCCTGGCGCTGTGAGGCAGCAGTGCTAACCACTGAGCCACCACTTGGTATCAATTTCAACACTGGGTTTAAACATGACAAAGTTACAGCTGGCCCTGCCCTCTCCAACTTCAGAGTTGGCAGTTGGGATTGGTGCCAAAATTGAGAACTGTCCCACAGACTAGTCAAGCAATTGCCTGATATGATTAAATATAATCTTTCTTCTATATCCTAAATTCCTCTATCAAATCTCTGGGTACACCTGTTCCTTCATCAGGACAAAATGGCAGTGGTAGCACTAGTGTAGAGTCAGCATGGAGGGATTCTGGGATCCTCAATAATTGCCCAGATGCCATGAAATCTCATGAAGACCACATGAGATGTGGCCAAATATAACCAAAGAAACATCATGCTGATTGTCACTTTCCCTCATTTGATGAATGAGTTCTCCGTCCTGTTGACTACCACAGAAGAAAAATTGAGAGTAGCAAGAGCACAGAATGTCCAACAATAAGAGTAGCTCGATGCATCACTACTAGCCAAGATTTGAAGGTCGTATTTTCAGATTGACTGGCAGCAGGTGGTGAGCGTCACCATGAGTGTAAAATATATTTGATGTGATCTCAAGAATTGACTAGTCACATGCGCATATCCATGTTATTATTTCTCAGGGATGATGAAAAACCATCCCTTGTGAAGTCCCATCTTGACACTGGATGGTCCCCATCATATCGTGTGGCCAATGCGCATGCTAAAAAGGAAAGATTTAAGAGATCTGGGCATCCATGAAGTGCTGTAGGGTTCATTCGCAACAGCACTGGAATTGTATTATAATACAATCTGTGACATCGTGACCCAGAACATTCTTCACTGTTATCATTATATTCAGGCCTGAGGATCAAACTTGGTTCAAGAAGAATTTAGAAGTGCATACCAGAACTAGCGTTATGTGTATTTAAATGTGAGGTGCCACCCTGGGGAAGCTACAACACAAGGCTGCATACATACCAAACGGTGGAAACAGCATGCTATAAGTCAAGTTAAATGATCCCAAAATGATTGGATCAGGTCACAGTTTTAGTGTCCATCCAAATCCAGTTGTGAATGATGGTGAACAATTAAACAGCTAATCAGAGGAGAAGGCCCCATTTTTAATCATTTCCAGCCTTAATGATGGCTCAGCACTGTACTTAAAATGCAACGTTAAAGTTCTTGCATTCTTCAGCCACGTTTGAAGTGGATGATCTATCTTGACATCTTGTGGAGATTTCCAATATCTGAGATCCCAGTGTTTAATACAATTAATCTATAAACAGCTGAGAGCACAGATTTCAGCAAAGAGTATGGGGGTCAACAATAACAAAAACAAGTAGCTGGAAAAGCTCAGCAGGTCTGGCAGCATCTGTGAAGGATAAAACAGAGTTAATGTTTCGGGTCCGGTGACCCTTCCTCAGAACTCAGAACAGTTAAGTACTAAATAAAAACCAAAAGAACTGTGGATGCTGTAAATCAGGAACAACAATGTTCTGGCTGTTTTGCTGAAGCTCCTCCAGGAAATACCTCTCGTAAAGCTGTTTCAGTATAGCTGCAAAACTGGCCAAGAAAATTAAAAAATATAGCCTTTTCCTTCACGAAAAGCTGAATAAAAATCTGCTGTACATGTGCTGGAAGAGTTGGAAGGGTTAATACTGGAATGCAATTAGCAACACCCACTGTGATGATGTCACAGGCACTTGATGAAGGAGAAGAGAAAATCACCATTATGGCAGAATAAAAATCTTTGAAGATGGGCTACCCAATCATATTAAGGAGCTGTAGAATCAATAGTGTTGCCAGGAAAATTCAGAGATGGGTTAAATAGAACTCAGCACTGGATGTGCTGGAGAAATCAATTCTTGCTGCATAGAATGGCAGATGTTGGACAAATAAGTACAATTCCATACATTATTATAAATATTATGTTATGACATGGACACAGTTTGTCAAATCAAATCAGCCTCCCTATTCCTGAATTTGCAAAACAATAAAATTACTCAATGGCTGTCAAAATTGACCCCAATAGTTCCTGACCAGATTTAGTGAATAACTGATACCAGGCACCAGGTTTATAGTTTAAACAAAAAAAACAATTTATTAATAATACAGTAGTTTTAGCAGAGCAAAGTTAAACTGCAAGGTTATATATTTAATGTCTATGATTTCAACCCAGTCTTCTTTAATTAGAGTCATAGAGCTGGTCCAACTTGTCCATGCCAATCAGATATCCCAAATAAATCTAGTCCCATTTGCCAGCATTTGGCCCATATCCCTCTAAACCCTTCCTATTCATATATCCATCCAGATGCCTTTTAAATGTTGTAATTGTACCAGCCTCCACCAGTTGCTGTGACACCTCATTCCATTCTGCGTGAAAAAGTTTTAAATCTTACCCCTCTCACCTTAAACCTGTGCCATCTAGTTTTGGACTACCCCATCTCAGGAAAAAGACCTTATTTACTCACCCTATCCCTGCCCCTCATGATTTTATAAACCTCTGTAACATCACCCCTCAGCCTCCTCACTCCAGGGAAAATAGCCCTAGTCTATTCAGTATCTCCATGTAGCTCAAACCCTCCAACCCTAGCAACATCCTTGTAAACCTTTTCTGAACCCTTTTAATTTTCACAACATCCTTCCTATAGCAGAGAGACCAGAATTGCATGCAGTATTCCAAAAGTGGCATAACCAATGACCTGTACAGCTGCAACGTGACCTTCCCACTCCTATACTCAATGCACTGACCAATAAAGGCAAGCATACCAAACGCCTTCTTCACTGTCCTGTCTATCTGGGATTCCACTTTCAAGGAACTATGAAACTGCACTTCCAGGTCTCTTTGTTCAGCAACATTCCCCAAGACCTTACCATTAAGTGTATAAGTCCTACCCTGATTTGCCTTTCCAAAATGCAACACCTCACATTTATCTAAATTAAACTGCATCTGCTACTCTTTGACCCATTGGCCCATCTGATCAAGATCCCATTGTACTCTGAGGTAACCTTCTTTACTGTCAACTACACCTCTGATTCTCGTGTCATCTGCAAACTTACTAACCATACCTCCTATGTTCACATACAAGTCATTTATATAAATGATTCTAGCTCCCAACCTTACGAAGACAGACATTAGCAGAGATAGTCATGGGATAAATCAAAAGAAAAGTAGATAAATGAGATATATCTTGCCAGTTCACTTATTTTGGTAGAGATCTATGAAGTTAGTAAACAAAGTGGGATGAGCTGTCATAAAAGGGATGTGGCTGACATTTGAAGGAACGAATTAGGAAATTGAAGGAATTGATATCGGCAAGAAAATCATTCCTTCTAAAGAAACCATTTATAAATTGGGTATGTATTGTTTAGCTAATCTGACATTGATTATGTACTCGCCATGTATTGACAAGCCATTTAGATTTCAGGATGCCTCTGATGGGGGTAGTGGCTAACAAGGGTTGATAGTGACCATTTTCAGAGGTTCAGTGTACAGAAAAGAACATAGAAAATAGGACAATGTTAGTCAACAGGAGAAAATAAGAGACTTGTATCCAGTCAAACAGTATCACGAGCAGTGTCAATTGAAATCCATTGCTTTTATTGAGTATACTTTATTTTGTATTTATGATAAACTTAACAAATTTTGTAAAAGTTATTAAAATATACTTTTGTATCTGGAATGGGTTTTATAACTAATCAGAACAGGTTTTGGAAAGGCTGCCTTAATTCAGTCTTTAATTGTAAGTGACTTGGGTCTTACGGGTAAGCTTAAAGTCAAGCCCAAAATCTTACTCATTTATGATGAATAATTAGAAGACATTTCCTTCATACAATACTCACCACAAAAGTAGTTGATCGACTTTAAACCACTTTATGAGGCTGTGAAAGGCATTTTATAAATGCATTTACATTTGTTTGTTATTCTTTCTTTTGGCAATACGTGAAAGAAAAGAGAACAAATGACATACTGAAAGAGGATATGATAAATAGAAGTAGGCAGAATTGGGGAAGACCCATGAGAGGCATCAACGTTTGATCTTGGTCTCATCAATTCATAGGCTAACTTTTGACTATGCAATACAGAGTATTTTCACTTAAGAAAATTCATACCATGCTCAGAAAACAAACAGAAGCAATTTCAGTTTCTGTTTTTATCATGTAATCCTCCTCATGACTTGAGATACTGGTGTTGTTCCTTCAGAGAGAGATTTCAAGTTTATTGAACAGTGTTTTCTCAATTTTAACAGATTTTGAGAAGCTTAGTTGAGAATTCAATTTCTCCCTGGCTGGAGAGTCTGATAAATCATCAATTTAAACAGAGTAAGGAGAAATTTGTAGAGAACATGACTGCTTTCTTTGCCAGAGGGAGTGGCCCTGACAGATATCATCGCATTTTTTAAGCCAAAAAGATGTAAACATTTGAAACAAGGATATGAGATGAAGGAACCAAAGCAAACCTGTGGGATTAATTATGTATTTCCTCTGCCAAAGAACCAGTTTAGACAAGAGATAGTAGGAACTGCTGATGCTGGAGTCTGACATAACAAGGTATGCAGCTGGATGAACACAGCAGGCCAGGCAGCATCCCCCACTTCCTACCTACTAGCCTCATCCCTGCCTCCTTGACCCGTCCGTCTTCCCTCCCCCCCAACTGCCCCTCCCGCCTCACTGACCAACCCTCATCCCAACTCCCTACCTACACTCACCTATACTGGCTTCATCCCTGCCTCCTTGACTTGTCCGCCTTCTCTCCACCTATCTGTTCCTCTATCCACCTTCTATCACCGCCTCCCCCTCTCTCTATTTAATTCAGAGCTCCCTTCCCCTCCCCCATTTCTGAAGAAGGGTCCAGACCCGAAACATCAGCTTTCCTGCACCTCTGATGCTGCCTGGCCTGCTATGTTCATCCAGCTTCACACCTTGTTACACCAGTTTAGACAAAGTGGCTGAATAACCTTCTTAGTTCTTTAAAACTACTTCGATTTATTTTTAGCTTTGTCCTATTCGCTCTTTGTAAAAAATATTTGTTCCAATTCTCTCTTTCTCCCAACAGATCATCTTGGTCTCCTCACAGGAGAGAAGCTATGAAGAACTTGAGTTGTGACTGCTCTTAAAGTAGAAAAAAGCAATATTGAAGAAGCAAATTGACTGCATCGAACCAATATTTAGGACATACTTATCATAAAGATTCAATCCAAATATTACAAATATCAATAGTAGCAGAAACACATGTCAATGAACTCACATATCTTAACAGTCAAAACTTATAAACCTGGTGATCTTAAGGTAACAGTGAACAATTGTTGTTAACGAGAGTGAAACTCTTTTTCTCTGAAAGTTGTGAAACTTTGGAATACCCTTCCTTAAAGGGGAGTGGATGCAGAATCTTTAAATATTTTTTAAGACAGAGGTAGATAGATTCTTCATTACCAAGGATGAGAGTGTATCGGGGACGTGCAGGACTTTGGAATGGAGGTTAAAATCAGGTTGGCCATGATCTTATTGAATGGTGGAGCAGACTCAAATGGCCAAGTGGCCAGTTCTTGTTTCTCTTTATATGTTTATATGTAAAACGCTGGGGTTGTCTTTACTTTTAAAAGTTTTGGTACATTATTCACAGAAAGATGTCATTTAATTTTAGGCAGTTCAGAGAAAGTTCACTAGGGTGATTCCTAATATGGAGAGATTGTCTTAGGAGCAAAGGCTAAACAGGTTGGGACTCTACTCATTGGAGTTTAGAAGAATGAAAGGTAATCTCATTGAAACATATAGGATTCTTAAGGGGCAACAGGGTAAATGCTAAGATGTTTCCTCTCAAAGGAGAGTCTAGGATCAGAGGGCACAGTCTCAGAATAAAGGGGCACCAATTTAAGACTGAGATGAAGAGTCTTTGGAATCCCTAGTCACAGAGAGCAGTGGGAGCAGAGTCCCTATGTATATTTAAGGCTGAGATAGATTGATTCTTGATCAGTCGGGGAATCTAGGGTTATGGGGAAAAGGGCAGGAAAGTGGATGTGAAAAATGTTGGATCAGCCATGATGGGTCAAATGGCTAACTCCTATTCTGATTTCTTATGGGCCTATATTGTTGAGCTGTGCATTACAATGTTGCTTTTTGGAAGCAAATATAGATTTTGACACTGAATGGCATCAAGAATCTTTCAAGTTAAGGTAATTCTGCCTGGCCAGAATCCTCTGTATCGTTGACCCGCAGAGTGTTAAAAAGGTGTGAGTGCCAAGAGCATCAGAAAGTGAAAACATCCAGAGCCTGTTCACAGCATCTCTCTCTCTCTCATTCTCTTTCTGTCCATGTGGGGAAAATGACAGAACACCCCAGAAAGCTGAAATAAAAGAATTCATCCAAGGAAAGACCTACATTCGCCTGATCAGCCATTGAATCAAAGGACAACCATTATCAGACAAACAACAGCGTCTCATAATTATAAAAACCAAAAGGTCTATAAGTGGAAAAGAACTTTACAACTTATGGTCTGAACTTTTGATATTTGTAATTCTATTTATTTATATTCTTTATCCATCCATATTATGTGTGTTAAATTGTGGATAGTGCCACACCAGAACAAATAAATAGGTTTGTATATTTAGGAGAAATTATAATAATGGATGGAGGATGTGACGTAGAAGTTAAACAAGGAAAGAAATAGATGGAAGTAATTTTGTGAAGCTGAAGAATATGTTATCAACAAGAAAACACAAGCTTGTAACAAGGAGAAAATGTCATAAATGCTTTATTCTATCTTCTTTCCTGTATGACTAAGAAACCTGGACAATAAGTAAAGATCTATGGAAGAAAATAGAGGTATTTGAAAACTGAATACTAAGATATGCAGACTATAAGACAAATGAAGATATATTTGAATTTGCAAGAGCAAGACAAACTCTACAAGAGGCATCCAGAAAAGAAAATGACAATATTTTGATCAGAGCTGAAAAGTTACAGAGATCTCTTCTGAAGGGTAAAGTGGAAGGAATGTAATCATTGTTGGTTGTTGGATGCTAGAGTGGCTGCAAATGAACTCCAGTGGATGTATGAGAATGGCACAAAACAGCTGAATATGACATACCATGACAGCACATGTCCCCACAGTAACAGCTACAAGCATTGGCAGCAACAGAACTGCACTATACAGAATGCTAAGGTATTAGTTTTGAGTCTGTGTTGAGTCAGTTGATCTTGACTGGATATTGATAGTGATTCAGCCAGAGCATCTCTGTACCAGAGTTATAGAGTCATAGAGTAATACAGCATGGAAATAGGCCCTTCGGCCCAAACTGGTCCATGCTGACCAGGGTGCCCACTCAGCCAGTTCCAATTGCCCACATTTGGTCCATATCCCTCAAAACCCTTTCCATCCGTGTACCTATCCGAATGTTTTTTAAATGTCACTATTGTACCTGCTTCAACCACTTTCTCTGGTAGCCCGTTCCATATACGTACCACTCACTGTGTGAAGAAGTTGCCTCTCAAGTCCTTCTTAAATCTTTCCCCTCTCACCTTAAACCCGCGCCCTCTAGTTTTCAATTCCCCATTCCCAAGACTATATGCATTCATCCTAACTGTGCTCCTCATGATTTTGTACACCTCAATAAGGTCACCCCTCATTCTCCTGCATTCCAAGAAATAAAGTCCTATCCTGGCCAACCTCTCCCTATAACTCAGGCCTACTAGTCCTGGCAATATCCTTGTAAATCTTCTTTGCACACTTTCCAGTTTAACTATGTCTTCCTATAACAGGATGACCAAAACCGTACACAATACTCCAAGTGTGGCCTCACCAACAACTTATACAATTGTAACATAATGTCCCAACTCCTATATTCAATGCCTAGACCGATGAAGGCGTGTCTACCTGTGATGCTGCTTTCAACGAACTATGTACTTGTGCTCCTAAGTCCCTCCATGCTACAGCACTCCTCAGGACCTTATCATGTACTGTATAAGGCCTATCTTGGTTTGACTTCCCAAAGTGCAACACCTCACACTTATCTGTATTGAATTATGTTTGCCAATCCTCATCCCACTTCCCCATCTGATCAAGATCCCTCTGTAATTTTTGATAACCTTCCTTGCTTTCAACGGTACCTCCTAATTTTTTAAAATCATCCACAAATTGACGAATCATGCCTTGTACATTCACATCCAGATCATTAATGTAAACAAGTAACAAAGGTTCCAGCACTGATCCCTGTGGCACACCACGAGTCACAGGCCTCCAATCCAAGAAACAACCTTCAACCATCACCCTCTGCTTCCTACAATTGAGCCAATTTTGAATCTAATTAGTTAGCTCTCCCTGGATCCCATGCGACCTAACCTTCATGATAACCCTGCCAAGGGGACCTTGTCAAAGGCCTTACTAAAGCCCATATAGACAACATCTACTGCCCTACCTCATCTATCCTCTTGGTTATGACTTCGAAAATCTCTAAAAGATTTATCAGACATGACTTCCTGCACACAAATCCACATTGACTATCCCTAATCATACCTTGACTATCCAAATGTTGGTTGATCTGTCCCTCAGTATCCTCTCCAATAACTTGCCTACCACTGATGTCCGGCTCACTGGCCTGTAGTTCCCTGGCTTGTCTTTGCTACCTTTCTAAAACAATGGAACAACATTAGCCACCCTCCAGTCTTCCGAAACTTCACCAGTGGCTAAAGGTGAAGCAAAAATCTCTGCAAGGGCCTCTGCAATTTCTTCCCTGGCCTCCCACAACGTCCGAGTATGGACTTGATCAGGACCAGGGGATTTATCCATCTTAATGTGCTTAAAGGCTGCAAATACCTCCTCTCTGGTAATATGGATGTGCTCCAAAACATCTCCACTTGTTTCTCTTATTTACTTAGCATCTATGATTGTCTCCTCAGTAAACACTGAGGAGAAATATTTATTAAAAATCTCCTCCATCTCCTGTGGCTCCACACATAGACAGCCATACTGATCTTTAAGGGGACCTATTCTCTCTCTAGCCATTCTTTTACTCTTAATATAGCTATAGAACCTCTTGGGATTATCCTTAACCTTATCTGCCAGATCAATCCCATACCCTCTTTTTGCACTTCTGATTTCCCTCTCAAGTGTGCTCCTGCACTTTTTATAGTCATCTCGGGATTCACTTGAGTTCGAAAGCTTAAACCCAATATATGCCTTCTTCTTTTTCCTGACCACAGCCGCAATATCCCTCATCAGCCAGGATCCCTAAACCTGCCAGCTTTTTCCTTAAGCACACTGTCTCTGGACTCTTGATATCATACTTTTGAAAGCCCCAAAATTGGCCCTGCTCCAGTTCAGCACCTTCACCTGTGGACCCGTCCTATCTTTTTCCATAACTATGTTTAAATTAAGAGACTTATGGTCACTGGACCCAAAGTGCTCTCCGACTGACACTTCAGTCACTTGCCCAACCTTGTTTCCTAAGAGGAGATCAAGTGTTGCACCCTCCTGAGTAGGGACCTTTACATATTAATTTAGGAAACTTTCTTGGACATATTTGACAAATTCCACTGCATCCGGGCAGCCCAGTCAATACAGGGGAAATTAAAATCTCCAACCAATACTACTCTATTATTCCTACAGGTATCTGCAATCTCTCAACACATCTGCTCCTCTAGTACACGCTGGCTATTTGGGGGTCTATAATATAGTCCCAACAAAATGACCATCCCCTTCTTGTTGCTAAGTTCTAATAATACGGCCTCATTTGATGGCCCCTTAAGAATACCCTCTCTAAGCACTGATGTTATGTTCTCTCTTGTCAAAATGGGGCAGCATGGTGGCTCAGTGGTTAGCACTGCTGCCTCACAATGCCAGAGACCTGGGTTCAATTTCAGCCTCAGGCAACTGTGTGGAGTTTGCACATTTGCAGCTTATTTTCTTGCAAGGTGCTGATTCTTCTAATTTCAACAGGACATCCACTTACATGTTATTTTCAAGGCTTATCTGTCCCCACCATCTGCTCCTAGCACCCATGCCTTCTCTTATAATTAATACTTACATAGAAACAAGCCTGCTCCACCATTCTTCACGATCATGGCTGATCATCCAACTCAATAGCCTAAACCTGCTTTCTCTCCATAATCTTTGATCCCATTCGCCCCAAGTGCTATATCTAGTCACCTCTTGAATACATTCACTGTTTTGGCATCAACTACTTCCTGTGGTAATGAATTCCACAGGCTCACCACTCTTTGGTTGAAGAAATGTCTCCTCAAAAAGTGAGGGAAGTCATACTGAGCTGGACAATGGACGGATGGTTTTGGTCGACCATGGTGTGGGCGGTAATGTCAAAGATTGGAGAGAACATGATAGGACAGCACATCTGGTCACTCAAAAAGAAAGTCATTTGCAAGTTTAGATCTTTTTCAGTGCTCTGGTAGTGGAGAAATGATTTGAGAGTAGATCATGGAATGACGGATATAGGCATGACTTGTGGGTGGTGGGGGAGAGTGGTAATGACAACATGTTCAAGGGTTTTAGTTTGGAAAGTCAGGATCATTGTACAGTCGTGTGGTCTGGACAGAAAAGAGTGAGACACTTTAAATTAGACTTAATGATACCACTTCCAAAGGACACCTGATGGAGAATGGTTCCAGTTGAAAACATAAACAGGGAAGAATGGGAAGACCAGTATTGTGAGACAACAAGGTGCAGGGCTGGATGAACACAGCAGGCCAAGCAGCATCATAGGAGCAGAGAGGCTGACGTTTCGGGCCTAGACCCTTCATCAGAAAAGGGGGAGGGGAAGGGGGTTTTGAAATAAATAGGGAGAGAGTGGGAGGCGGATAGAAGAGGGATAGAGGAGAGGATAGGTGGAGAGGAAACAAACAGGTCGAAGAGGCGGGGATGGGGCCAGGAAAGGTGAGTGTAGGTAGGGAGTTAGGAAGGGGATAGGTCAGTCCAGGGAGGACGGACAGGTCAAGGGGGCGGGATGAGGTTGGTCGGTAGGAGATGGAGGTGCGGCTTGAGGTGGGAGGAGGGGATAGGTGGGAGGAAGAACAGGTTAGGGAGGCAGGGACGAGTTGGACTGGTTTTGGGATGCGGTGGGGGGAGGGGAGATTTTGAAACTTGTGAAATCCACATTGATACCATTGGGCTGCAGGGTTCCCAAGCGGAATATGAGTTGCTGTTCCTGCAACCTTCGGGTGGCATCGTTGTGGCACTGCAGGAGGCCCAGGATGGACATGTCGTCTGAGGAATGGGAGGGGGAGTTGAAATGGTTCGCGACTGGGAGGTGCAGTTGTTTGTTGCGAACCGAGCGTAAGTGTTCTGCAAAGCGGTCCCCGAGTCTCCGCTTGGTTTCCCCGATGTAGAGGAAGCCACACCGGGTACAGCGGATGCAGTATACCACATTGGCAGATGTGCAGGTGAACATCTGCTTGATGTGGAAAGTCTTCTTGGGGCCTGGGATGGGGGTGAGGGAGGAGGTATGGGGGCAGGTGTAGCACTTCCTGCGGTTGCAGGGAAAAGTGCCGGGTGTGGTGGAGCTGGAGGGGAGTGTGGAGCGGACAAGGGAGTCACGGAGAGAGTTGTCCCTCCGGAAAGCAGATAAAGGTGGGGAGGGAAAGATGTCTTTGGTGGTGGGGTCGGATTGCAGATGGCAGAAGTGTCGGAGGATGATGCGTTGGATCCGGAGGTTGGTGGGGTGGTACGTGAGGACGAGGGGGATTCTTTTTTGGTTTTTATTGCGTGGACGGGGTGTGAGGGATGAGGTGCGGGAGATGTGGGAGACACGGTTGAGGGCGTTTTTTTACGGGAGTGGAATGCCTTATCCTGGGAGCAGATGCGGCGGAGGCGAAGGAATTGGGAATAGGGGATAGCATTTTTGCAGGAAGGTGGGTGGGAGGAGGAGTATTCTAGGTAGCTGTGGGAGTCGGTGGGCTTGAAATGAATATCGGTTTCGAGGTGGTTGCCCGATATGGAGACAGAGAGGTCCAGGAAGGGGAGAGAGGTGTTAGAGATGGTCCAGGTAAATTTAAGGTTGGGGTGGAAGGTGTTAGTGAAGTGTATGAACTGTTCGAGCAGTATTGTGACTGTTTACAAAAACAAACACTGAGGCACCTTCATATTTCAAAATGGCAGTATTTATGAGTATATCCTGAGAATGGGATATTTCAAAACCCATGATACTTTTTCAGTTATACTTATTTCTTGACTGGCTCATAATCAAGTCTGTCTGATGCGTTGTATAGGCATGCCAGTTCACTACACCATATGAGTAGCAGTTCAATATGAAGATTAAAACCACCATCCTCTAAGTGTAGGCATTAGTGTAGGCACTACTAGGCCTGCTTGATCCAGTAGGGTAGACGAAAACCACTTCCTGGTCTAGGTAGAAGAATTTTTTGTAGTGAACAAAACATAGATTATTGTATGTTAACAACTAGTTACAGGTTACATGGGCATGATAGATATTGTCATGGAGATTTTGAAAAGAACCAAATGTTAGGTCTCAATCCTTCAAGATCCTCAGTTATTCTGCCCTCAAGTCCATATGACATCATCACATTGGGTGGTGCTTATAGCACTCCCAAGTATAAATCTTATAAGAGCCATCTGCAACGTAAATTTGAATTTAATAAATTGTGTAATAATGGAAAAGTAAAACTGACATGAGTTAACATGAAAGAATTGAGTATTTCCTTACATATTTTTATAGTGGGAATGCAAACATAAATAAAATCTATTCCACAAAACAAAATCCTTTCAATAAACACCCCCTAATTTCCTTTAAAGTACAAGTTTAAAATCCAAGAGTGGGATGCTCTTCGGAGGAACAGTATGGACTTGATGCACCGAATGGCCTGCTTTCAAACTGTAGGCATTCTATGATTCAAAGTTCAATTTATTTCCCCTCAATACAATGTAAACAAATAAGCTTCCCTGAACATAGTGTTACAAATTATGGTTACAGTCTGGCCAGGAAATTTTTTTTTGCTTAAAATAGACTAAGTTTGAGATCCCAGGTATTTACCTAGGGAATAAAACCACCATTCTATCACAATATACATATAGTTTTTGACTAAACAAAAAAACTTTACAAGATTAGTACAGTAAAACAATCAACATATATTTGTACAACTTATTCTCTCCCCCTGTGAATTAACATGAGGTAAATATGGATAATAGATAAAACCGTGGTCAAACGCCCCAACAGCATGTCGAATAACAAATGCAATCAAGACACAGCCATGGATTTATCTTCAATCGCCCAATGTTTCGTGACACATTGGGCTAGCAAATCTCATTAAAATGTTGTCTCCTTTAAAAGATACCCCAATTATTCACATTTGAAGACCTAGCTTTGGAAGTCCACCAAGAGCCATTCCATTATGGACTGTCTCACTGATTGGGGTGGCATGGTGGCTCAGTGGTTAGCACTGCTGCCTCACAGTGCCAGGGACCTGGGTTCAATTCCACCCTCTGGCAACTGTCTGTGTGGAGTCTACACACTCTCCCCATGCCTGTGTGGGTTTCCTCCAGGTGCTCTAGTTTCCTCCCACAGTCTAAAGATGTGCAGGGTAGGTGGATTGGCCATGTTAAACTGTCCATGGTGTTCAGGGATGTTTTGGGTAGGTGGGGTTAGATATGGGGAAATGCAAGGGTAGGGGGCTGGGTCTGGATGGGATGCTCTTCAGAAGGGCAGTGTGGACTTTTTGGGATGAATGGCCTGTTTCCACACTGTACAGATTCTGTGATTGCTAAAGTTCAGGTATCTCAATTTCTTCCACCAAGACTGTGTATCACCAGATTCCCAGCTGCACTCTAGCACCTGCTCATGGCCATAATTTCAACTCTTTCACAGACAGCTTCAGTAAGTGACACCACCCCCAGGGTGTTACCGAGCTCCAATATTTCTTAGCTGCACCAAACAAGTACTGCTTGTGGGCTTATTTCACTCCCACTCTCAGCTACCAAAAGGCTCCTGAGACTGGCAAAGCTGACCACAGTACTTTAACTGTATGAATTGTTTGTCTTTGGCTGCTTCTCTGTTTCCAGTACAGAATCAGCAACCTTCCATCACCTTATCTGCTCCTTAGAGCTTCAATGAACCCTTGACCACCTGGAACCTGCTAACAGCAACACTCATGCTGCTTGAAGCTACTATTTTTGCTTCAATATTCTCCCAGCTCCAAATTGTGATTTTCTTCTCCTAGCAAAAAAAAGATAAATTGAAACCAGAGAATTTTCTTAAGGTCCACTCATCTCCACCATCTAACTTGCTCTGGATTATTCCCCACCTAACTTCACATGCAATATAGTTTTAATCTAATTCAGTAAATAGGTTTTACAATTTAGCAGAGTTCACTAAATGCTTTTAATATTATTAAGCTCGAACATCCATTTGGATCATCTATGCAAACACTTCAACCCCAACTTTTCAGCTCAACAAACCCACCAGCTGTTTTATGATCATATCCTTCTAGCTGTTAAACTTGAATTACTAATACCAAAAAATTAAAACACATGAACTTTGAACTAAAATAATAAAATATACATTTCTGAATCTACATACACATCATTAAAGAATCATTAGCTGGAAACGAAGAGAAAATTACACTGTGAAGCCTACATGTTGCAGAGTTAGAAACAAAAAGCCACTTAGGGTTCAGGTAATTCTGTGCTCTCTGATACGTATTCCAAAAACAACACACAACTATTTGGGCTAGGAGCAATAGCTGTGTATGTAACATAATAGATATTCCTGAAAATTCTTCTACCACTTACAGAAAGTTTGCATAAAAACAAAAAATGTTGAAGAAATTCAACAGGTTTAGCAGCAGCTGGGGAGAGAGAAACCCTGTTAGTATATCAAGTCTGATATGACTTCTTCCGTTGGTATGCTGCCAGAGATCTCTTCCCGCCATTTTCTTTTGGCCTGGCACATTAAGGCTATTTCTATCATTGTTGCCCATGCTTAAATCTTCCTTGTAAACGGATAAAGCAACCACTGCACGAGATAGCAACTTTAAGAACTGAACCATAGCAGGAATTAACTAAATCACTACCATACCTGGTCAATGACTTTTTTGCACAGTTTATGAATCAAAATCAAATTTCAAAATTACAAAAGTTTGTACAGATTGGACAGGGAGAAACTATTCACATTTCAAGAGGGCCAAGAACTACAGAATCAGAAGTGAGTTGCAGAGCATTCTTTTTACGTGGCAGTGGCAGTTTAGAATTTGAAATGTATGTCTTGACAATGCTGTTGGAGCAGACTCAATCTTGGCTTTCAAAAAGGAATTGGGCAATTATCTGAAGAGAAAAGATTCACAGGCCTTCAAGGGAAAGCCAGGTAAGTTGTTTTTATTAAAGTGACAGGCCCCCTTCTGTGCTGAAGCATTCCAGCATTACATAAAATTAACAAAAGAAATCCTCCTTTTTCAAGGAGTAGAGGAAAAAAAAATTATAAATAAAAGTCAAAAGGGAATTATTTTTGTCTAAGATAATTACTACACCGCCCCCCCCCCCCCCCGCCATCCATCATAGACGGAATGATTGCTATTATGAAGTATATCAGCCTATTCTGAGTCATTAGGAAAGAGCTCTATAACCATCTGAGGTGAGGTGAGGTGAGTCATGAACATGAACATGAACCTTCTAACCGAGAGACAGGCACACAACTACTACACCGCAAAACCCCAAGCAAGTGAATTATGAGGTTATCACAGAAGCATGTTTAATGTCCCCCACATCAGGGAAGTGACGGTAATCGTAACCCGGTAGCAGTAACACAGTGGTCCGGAATGAGTGGTGGATAGACGTCACAGAGAGGAAGCCATTTTCCGGGCTGTCGGCGGTTGGCTTCTTGGGCTTGTCCGGGTGTGGACGGAGCGGATCTTCTGATCTTACATCGCATCTCGGTACACAACAGGCCGGACTGGGATTTGAGATGTTTTCCCTGTCTACGTTTCAGCCTCAGGTAAGAAGTTGGCAGCAGTGATGAATACGTGTGACTGATAGGCCGACATGTTGCGTGTGCCTGTGTACACATAGCTGGGGCCCGGGCGGTATGTCATGGCACTGACCGGACCGCGGCTAAAGCTGATTTCCGAATTCAGACCGCTCTCTGCCGCGTCAGAAGTTGATGAAATTTCTTACTTCTCTAGCTTAAAACCCCTCTCCTCTCATCGTCAACTCCCCTCTCCCATTGTGTTTACCTTGTTGCAAATCCTGTTTGTGCTTGTACATGGATGTAGCCGACTGTTTTCCACGTAGCAACAGAAATTGCTGGAGAAACTCATCAGATCTGGCAGTATCTCTGAAGAGAAAGCAGAGTCCAGTGGACCCCCCGCCCGCCTCAGACTTGATGAATAGTCTCTCCCGCAAACTCTGTTTTTGTTTCATGTTTCCAGCATCAGTAGTTCTTTGTTCTTTGTTTAGTTTCCAGATGGGTTCACTGGGAATGACGTGATAACTCAGCTTTATCTATGACAACAAGAATCCCGGAGAGAAGGAGGCAATGACCTACCGAAATTTTGTTTTTATTTCAGGCTTCCAGCAGCCTCACTATTTTACCTTTGCCTCATTTCGTTAGTCTTAATCTAGATTTCACTCCAAATTTAATTTCAGATTCGAAGTAGCGTTGATGCATCTAGCAGGAATAGTTACCTGCTATTTGATATTTAAGCATTCTGTTTTGTAAAGTACTGTTTAGCCACAATGATGTGATCTTTTGTCACGAGCAATGAAAGGCAGGGAAAGACCCACTTTTTCAGTTATCCAGGTAGCCTCACAACTGCTACATTGTTGCATCAAAATATATGGACTTCAATTTTTCTTTCTAAAAATCATGTAAAAATGCAAGGAAATGTGTGAAAACTCGAGATTAATTATAAGTAAAATCTGAAAAACGTTTTTCCACAGTCATAAGTGACCAAAACTGGTCTAGAAGGTAGCCTTTGTTGTGATCATTGTTATACAATATATAACCTTAGTGTAAAATCAAGTTATGTGATACCTGTGCTTGAAAAACTTGAGGATTACAGGAAAGTACTCAAGGAATTAACAGTGGAAGTAGAAGGAAGTCTTGAAATTGTAAAGTTGGATTGTGGTGTATAAACTTTTAAAGATTCCTAAGCTTTCCAGCTCCCCCTTTTTTTTGTCCTTCTAGACGCTTCTTAAAATTCAACTGTCTGATCATTCCATCTAACATCTCCCTCCTCAGCACCCTGCCATTTTTGTCAGATTATACGTTTGTAACCAGAAACATAGAAAATAGGAGCAGCAGTGGGCATTTGGTGCTTCAGCCTGCTCTGCCATTCAATATGAACATAGCTGATTATACAACTCAGTACTGTGTTCCTGCTTTCTGTCCATTCCCATTTGATCATTTTAGCCCTAAGTTGTCTTGGGATGAAATTTAATCCTCTGAAAGTTATGGCACCTGCTTCAGTTTGTCATTGAGGCCTACAGCACAGAAAAAGGCCCTTCGGCTAATCGAGTCTATGCTGATCAAGGACAAGTATTTAACTATTCTCATCCCATTTTCCAGCACTTGACCCATAACCTTATATGTATTGCCATTGCAAGTGCACATCTAAATGCCTACACTTCTTAAATATTATGAGAGTTTCTGCTTCTGTCATTCTTACAGGCAGTGAGCTCCAGATTCCCATCACCCTCTGGGTGAAAAACATTTTCTGTGCATCCCTTCTGAACCTCCTGCCTCTTACCATAAATCTAAGCCCCTGGTCATTGATCCCTCCATCAAGAGGAAATGTTCCTTCATGTTAATGATCCTAATTTTATGCAACTCAGTCATGTCCTCCCTCTCAGTCTCCTGTATTCCAAGGAAAATAACCCTAGTCTATCCAACTTTTGTTCATAACTAAACTTTCCAGCCCAGGCAATGTCTTGGTCAATCTTCTGTGCAACTTCTGCAGTGCAATTGCAACTGTTCTATAATATGGATTCCAAAACTGCACATGATACTCCAGCTGTGACTTCACTGGCAGTTTATACAGTTACACCATAACCTACCTGCTTTCAAAGTCTATACCTCAGCTAATAGAGTTAAATAGCTCATCTGCTTCTTAACCACTATATCTACCTGTTCCTGCTACTTTAAGGGACCAGTGGACATGCAAGCCAAGATCCTCTGATCCTCTGTGCTTCTCAGAGTCCAATTGTTCATCATCATCTGTTTCTTTGCTTGTTTGTACTGCTTATCCAGATTGAATTTCATTTGCCACAGACCAGATCAGCCTGTCTATATGCTCCTGTAATCTCAGGTTATCCTCCTGCTTACCATCCTACCAATTTTTGTGTCATGTGCTGACTTATTAATCAACTATATTCGAGTCTGAATCATTTATATATACTGCAGACAGCAATGGCCCAGCAATGATCCTGCGGAAACCCAATGGATACAGATTTTCAGTCATAAAAACATTGCTTGACCATCGCCCTCTGTTTTCTGCCACTCAACCAATTCTGGGTCCAATTAGGCAAATAATAGAATCATACAACATAGAACAGGCCCTTTGGCCCATGAGTCTACACCAACAAAAAAAATTACATGTTTTCTTTAGGGTAAAATGTAGGACCATCAAGCCCAGAGAACCATAGATGTCTGGAAATATCCAGGACTGGATAAAAACAAAAAGAGAGATGCATAACAGTTACAAAGGGAGCAAAGCAACAGAGACTGTACATGAGTAAACAAGAAAGCAATTAGGAGAGCAAAGAGGGGGCAGGAGAAAATACTGCCAGGCAAGACTGGGGAGAATCCCAAGATATTCTACAAGCTTACCAAGGGGAAGAGAATAACCAAGGAAAGAGTAGGGTCGACTAGGGACGAAGGAGGCAATTTCTGTGTGAAGCTGGAGGATATTAACAGAGTGTTAAATGAGTACTTCATATCTGTCTTAACTTGGGTGGAGAGTGATGCAATTACAGAATTCAAGAAGGTGGACTATGAAGTTCTGGAGCAGTTTGAATTAAGAAGCAAGGAGATATTGGAGGTTTTGACGGATGTCAAAAGGAGGGAGGAAATTACAGGTGGCCCTGACCCAAATTTTTAAAATTATCTCTGGCCACGGGAGGTGCCAGAAGACAGCAAGTGTGCTTCTACTTTACAAGCAGGGTGATAGAGATAGACCAGTGAGTCATAACATCAGCGGTAGAGAAGCTATTGGAGAAAAGCATGACTTTGTCAGCGGGAGATCATACCTGACAAATCTGGTGGAATTTTTTGAGGAGATGACCAAGTGCTTGGATGAGAGTAAGGCAGTTGATGTAGTTTTATATGGATTTCAGCAGAGCCTTTCATGTAAGAAACTGATAAAGAAGATTAAAACACATAGGATCCAGGGTAACTTGGCAAGTTGGATCCAAAACTGGCTTTGTGAAAGGAGACAGAGGGTGGTGATAGAAGATTGTTTATGTAATTGGAGCCCAGTGTGCAGTGGTGTACCACAGGGATCCGTGCTGGGTCCCTATTGTTTGTTGCATTCATAAATGATGTAGATGAGAATGTAGGGGTGATAAGTAAGTTTGCGGATGATGTAAAGATTGGTGGGTGTTGACAGTAGGGAGGAAGTTGTTAGCTTACTGGAGAATATAAACATTGATCAGATGGCAGATCAATGGCAGATGGAATTTAATTCTGATACATGTGAGATGATGCACTTTGGAAGAAAGTTGAGGGAGTACTGAATGAATGGCAGGACACAAGGATGCTCAGAAGGATCTTTGCATGCTTGTCCACAGATCCCTGAAGGTGACAGAACAGGTTAATAGGGTAGTTAACATTGCATGCGGGCCACTTGCTTTTATCAGTCATGGCATAGATTGTAAGGGTAGGGAGTTCATATTGGAGCTGTACAGATCTTTGTTTAGCCCACAGCTGGCATACTTTGTGCAGTTCTGGTCAACAGTCTATGGGAAAGATGTGATGGCACTGGAGGAGGTGCAAAAGAGATTAACCAGGATGTTGCTTGGGATGGAGAGCTTGAGCTATGAGGAGAGGCTGGATAAGTTTGTGTTGTTTTCTTTGGAGCAGAGAAGGTTGAGGGGACACCTGATAGAGGTGTGTAAGATTATGAGGGGCATGGGCTGAGTGAATTGAAAGCAAGTGTTTATGTCAGTCAAAGGCATCATAATTTTAAAGAGAAAAAGGATTTGAGGAAAACAGAGGGTGGTGGGGGGAGGGTAGTCTGGAATGCACGGCCTGGGAGGATAAGTTGGGAAACCTGACAACTTTTAAAACAGAGATAACAAGGTGTAGAGCTGGATGAACACAGCAGGCCAAGCAGCATCAGAGGAGCAGGAAAGCTGACGTTTCGG